>NW_027618099.1:0-85425 GCF_964187855.1 Myxine glutinosa | reverse complement strand
GTGTTTTCCACACTAATACAAGTGCAAAAGTGGTTTCCTGCACCAACACAAGTGCGAAAAGTGGTCTTTCAACACTAACACAAGTGCGAAAAGTGGTTTTTCAACACTAACACAAGTGCGAAAAGTGTTTTTTCCACACTAATACAAGTGCAAAAGTGGTTTCCTGCACCAACACAAGTGCGAAAAGTGGTTTTTTCAACAATAACACAAGTGCGAAAAGTGGTTTTTCAACACTAACACAAGTGCGAAAAGTGGTTTTTCAACACTATCACAAGTGCAAAAAGTGTTTTTACCACACTAATACAAGTGCAAAAGTGGTTTCCTGCACCAACACAAGTGCGAAAAGTGGTTTTTCAACACTATCACAAGTGCGAAAAGTGGTTTTTCAACACTAACACAAGTGCGAAAAGTGGTTTTTCAACACTATCACAAGTGCAAAAAGTGTTTTTACCACACTAATACAAGTAAAAAAGTGGTTTCCTGCACCAACACAAGTGCGAAAAGTGGTTTTTTCAACACTAACACAAGTGCGAAAAAGTGGTTTTTCAACACTATCACAAGTACAAAAAGTGTTTTTTCCACACTAATACAAGTGCAAAAGTGGTTTCCTGCACCAACACAAGTGCGAAAAGTGGTTTTTCAACACTAACACAAGTGCGAAAAGTGGTTTTTCAACACTATCACAAGTGCAAAAAGTGTTTTTTCCACACTAATACAAGTGCAAAAGTGGTTTCCTGCACCAACACAAGTGCGAAAAGTGGTTTTTCAACACTAACACAAGTGCGAAAAGTGGTTTTTTCAACACTAACACAAGTGCGAAAAGTGGTTTTTCAACACTATCACAAGTGCAAAAAGTGTTTTTTCCACACTAATACAAGTGCAAAAGTGGTGTCCTGCACCAACACAAGTGCGAAAAGTGGTTTTTCAACACTAACACAAGTGCGAAAAGTGGTTTTTCAACACTAACACAAGTGCGAAAAGTGTTTTTTCAACACTAACACAAGTGCGAAAAGTGGTTTTTCCACACTAATACAAGTGCAAAAGTGGTTTCCTGCACCAACACAAGTGCGAAAAGTGGTTTTTCAACACTAACACAAGTGCGAAAAGTGGTTTTTCAACACTATCACAAGTGCAAAAAGTGTGTTTTCCACACTAATACAAGTGCAAAAGTGGTTTCCTGCACCAACACAAGTGCGAAAAGTGGTCTTTCAACACTAACACAAGTGCGAAAAGTGGTTTTTCAACACTAACACAAGTGCGAAAAGTGTTTTTTCCACACTAATACAAGTGCAAAAGTGGTTTCCTGCACCAACACAAGTGCGAAAAGTGGTTTTTCAACAATAACACAAGTGCGAAAAGTGGTTTTTCAACACTAACACAAGTGCGAAAAGTGGTTTTTCAACACTATCACAAGTGCAAAAAGTGTTTTTACCACACTAATACAAGTGCAAAAGTGGTTTCCTGCACCAACACAAGTGCGAAAAGTGGTTTTTCAACACTATCACAAGTGCAAAAAGTGTTTTTTCCACACTAATACAAGTGCAAAAGTGGTTTCCTGCACCAACACAAGTGCGAAAAGTGGTTTTTCAACACTAACACAAGTGCGAAAAGTGGTTTTTCAACACTAACACAAGTGCGAAAAGTGGTTTTTCAACACTATCACAAGTGCAAAAAGTGTTTTTTCCACACTAATGCAAGTGCAAAAGTGGTTTCCTGCACCAACACAAGTGCGAAAAGTGGTTTTTCAACACTAACACAAGTGCGAAAAGTGGTTTTTCAACACTAACACAAGTGCGAAAAGTGGTTTTCCCACACTAATACAAGTGCAAAAGTGGTTTCCTGCACCAACACAAGTGCGAAAAGTGGTTTTTCAACACTAACACAAGTGCGAAAAGTGGGTTTTCAACACTATCACAAGTGCAAAAAGTGTGTTTTCCACACTAATAGAAGTGCAAAAGTGGTTTCCTGCACCAACACAAGTGCGAAAAGTGGTTTTTCAACACTAACACAAGTGCGAAAAGTGGTTTTTCAACACTAACACAACTGCGAAAAGTGGTTTTACCACACTAATACAAGTGCAAAAGTGGTTTCCTGCACCAACACAAGTGCGAAAAGTGGTTTTTCAACAATAACACAAGTGCGAAAAGTGGTTTTTCAACACTAACACAAGTGCGAAAAGTGGTTTTTCCACACTAATACAAGTGCAAAAGTGGTTTCCTGCACGAACACAAGTGCGAAAAGTGGTTTTTCAACACTAACACAAGTGCGAAAAGTGGTTTTTCAACACTATCACAAGTGCAAAAAGTGTTTTTTCCACACTAATACATGTGCAAAAGTGGTTTCCTGCACCAACACAAGTGCGAAAAGTGGTTTTTCAACACTAACACAAGTGCGAATAGTGGTTTTTCAACACTATCACAAGTGCAAAAAGTGTTTTTTCCACACTAATACAAGTGCAAAAGTGGTTTCCTGCACCAACACAAGTGCGAAAAGTGGTTTTTCAACACTAACACAAGTGCGAAAAGTGGTTTTTCAACACTAACACAAGTGCGAAAAGTGGTTTTTCAACACTATCACAAGTGCAAAAAGTGTTTTTTTCCACACTAATACAAGTGCAAAAGTGGTTTCCTGCACCAACACAAGTGCGAAAAGTGGTTTTTCAACACTAACACAAGTGCGAAAAGTGGTTTTTCAACACTAACACAAGTGCGAAAGTGGTTTTTAAACACTATCACAAGTGCAAAAAGTGTTTTTTCCACACTAATACAAGTGCAAAAGTGGTTTCCTGCACCAACACAAGTGCGAAAAGTGGTTTTTCAACACTAACACAAGTGCGAAAAGTGGTTTTTCAAGACTAACACAAGTGAGAAAAGTGGTTTTTCCACACTAATACAAGTGCAAAAGTGGTTTCCTGCACCAACACAAGTGCGAAAAGTGGTTTTTCAACACTAACACAAGTGCGAAAAGTGGTTTTTCAACACTATCACAAGTGCAAAAAGTGTGTTTTCCACACTAATACAAGTGCAAAAGTGGTTTCCTGCACCAACACAAGTGCGAAAAGTGGTTTTTCAACACTAACACAAGTGCGAAAAGTGGTTTATCAACACTAACACAGGTGCGAAAAGTGTTTTTTTCCACACTAATACAAGTGCAAAAGTGGTTTCCTGCACCAACACAAGTGCGAAAAGTGGTTTTTCAACAATAACACAAGTGTGAAAAGTGGTTTTTCAACACTAACACAAGTGCGAAAAGTGGTTTTCCCACACTAATACAAGTACAAAAGTGGTTTCCTGCACCAACACAAGTGCGAAAAGTGGTTTTTCAACACTAACACAAGTGCAAAAAGTGGTTTTTCAACACTATCACAAGTGCAAAAAGTGTTTTTTCCACACTAATACAAGTGCAAAAGTGGTTTCCTGCACCAACACAAGTGCGAAAAGTGGTTTTTCAACACTAACACAAGTGCGAAAAGTGGTTTTTCAACACGAACACAAGTGCGAAAAGTGTTTTTTCCACACTAATACAAGTGCAAAAGTGGTTTCCTGCACCAACACAAGTGCGAAAAGTGGTTTTTCAACACTAACACAAGTGCGAAAAGTGGTTTTTCAACAGTATCACAAGTGCAAAAAGTGTTTTTTCCACACTAATACAAGTGCAAAAGTGGTTTCCTGCACCAACACAAGTGCGAAAAGTGGTTTTTCAACACTAACACAAGTGCGAAAAGTGGTTTTTCAACACTAACACATGTGCGCAAAGTGGTTTTTCCACACTAATACAAGTGCAAAAGTGGTTTCCTGCACCAACACAAGTGCGAAAAGTGGTTTTTCAACACTAACACAAGTGCGAAAAGTGGTTTTTCAACACTATCACAAGTGCAAAAAGTGTTTTTACCACACTAATACAAGTAAAAAAGTGGTTTCCTGCACCAACACAAGTGCGAAAAGTGGTTTTTCAACACTAACACAAGTGCGAAAAGTGGTTTTTCAACACTATCACAAGTGCAAAAAGTGTTTTTTCCACACTAATACAAGTGCAAAAGTGGTTTCCTGCACCAACACAAGTGCGAAAAGTGGTTTTTCAACACTAACACAAGTGCGAAAAGTGGTTTTTCAACACTATCACAAGTGCAAAAAGTGTTTTTTCCACACTAATACAAGTGCAAAAGTGGTTTCCTGCACCAACACAAGTGCGAAAAGTGGTTTTTCAACACTAACACAAGTGCGAAAAGTGGTTTTTCAACACTAACACAAGTGCGAAAAGTGGTTTTTCAACACTATCACAAGTGCAAAAAGTGTTTTTTCCACACTAATACAAGTGCAAAAGTGGTGTCCTGCACCAACACAAGTGCGAAAAGTGGTTTTTCAACACTAACACAAGTGCGAAAAGTGGTTTTTCAACACTAACACAAGTGCGAAAAGTGGTTTTTCAACACTAACACAAGTGCGAAAAGTGGTTTTTCCACACTAATACAAGTGCAAAAGTGGTTTCCTGCACCAACACAAGTGCGAAAAGTGGTTTTTCAACACTAACACAAGTGCGAAAAGTGGTTTTTCAACACTATCACAAGTGCAAAAAGTGTTTTCCACACTAATACAAGTGCAAAAGTGGTTTCCTGCACCAACACAAGTGCGAAAAGTGGTCTTTCAACACTAACACAAGTGCGAAAAGTGGTTTTTCAACACTAACACAAGTGCGAAAAGTGTTTTTTCCACACTAATACAAGTGCAAAAGTGGTTTCCTGCACCAACACAAGTGCGAAAAGTGGTTTTTCAACAATAACACAAGTGCGAAAAGTGGTTTTTCAACACTAACACAAGTGCGAAAAGTGGTTTTTCAACACTATCACAAGTGCAAAAAGTGTTTTTACCACACTAATACAAGTGCAAAAGTGGTTTCCTGCACCAACACAAGTGCGAAAAGTGGTTTTTCAACACTATCACAAGTGCAAAAAGTGTTTTTTCCACACTAATACAAGTGCAAAAGTGGTTTCCTGCACCAACACAAGTGCGAAAAGTGGTTTTTCAACACTAACACAAGTGCGAAAAGTGGTTTTTCAACACTAACACAAGTGCGAAAAGTGGTTTTTCAACACTATCACAAGTGCAAAAAGTGTTTTTACCATACTAATACAAGTGCAAAAGTGGTTTCCTGCACCAACACAAGTGCGAAAAGTGGTTTTTCAACACTAACACAAGTGCGAAAAGTGGTTTTTCAACACTATCACAAGTGCAAAAAGTGTTTTTTCCACACTAATACAAGTGCAAAAGTGGTTTCCTGCACCAACATCAGTGCGAAAAGTGGTTTTTCAACACTAACACATGTGCGAAAAGTGGTTTTTCAACACTAACACAAGTGCGAAAAGTGGTTTTTCAACACTATCACAAGTGCAAAAAGTGTTTTTTCCACACTATTACAAGTGCAAAAGTGGTTTCCTGCACCAACACAAGTGCGAAAAGTGGTTTTTCAACACTAACACAAGTGCGAAAAGTGATTTTTCAACACTAACACAAGTGCGAAAAGTGGTTTTTCCACACTTATACAAGTGCAAAAGTGGTTTCCTGCACCAACACAAGTGCGAAAAGTGGTTTTTCAACAATAACACAAGTGCGAAAAGTGGTTTTTCAACACTAACACAAGTGCGAAAAGTGGTTTTTCCACACTAATACAAGTGCAAAAGTGGTTTCCTGCACCAACACAAGTGCGAAAAGTGGTTTTTCAACACTAACACAAGTGCGAAAAGTGGTTTTTCAACACTATCACAAGTGCAAAAAGTGTTTTTTCCACACTAATACAAGTGCAAAAGTGGTTTCCTGCACCAACACAAGTGCGAAAAGTGATTTTCAACACTAACACAAGTGCGAAAAGTGGTTTTTCAACACTAACACAAGTGCGAAAAGTGGTTTTTCAACACTAACACAAGTGCAAAAAGTAGTTTTTCCACACTAATACAAGTGCAAAAGTGGTTTCCTGCACCAACACAAGTGCGAAAAGTGGTTTTTCAACACTAACACAAGTGCGAAAAGTGGTTTTTCAACACTAACACAAGTGCGAAAAGTGGTTTTTCAACACTATCACAAGTGCAAAAAGTGTTTTTTCCACTCTAATACAAGTGCAAAAGTGGTTTCCTGCACCAACACAAGTGCGAAAAGTGGTTTTTCAACACTAACACAAGTGCGAAAAGTGATTTTTCAACACTAATACAAGTGCAAAAGTGGTTTCCTGCACCAACACAAGTGCGAAAAGTGATTTTTCAACACTATCACAAGTACAAAAAGTGTTTTTTCCACACTAATACAAGTGCAAAAGTGGTTTCCTGCACCAACACAAGTGCGAAAAGTGGTTTTTCAACACTAACACAAGTGCGAAAAGTGGTTTTTCAACACTAACACAAGTGCGAAAAGTGGTTTTTCAACACTATCACAAGTGCAAAAAGTGTTTTTTCCACACTAATACAAGTGCAAAAGTGGTTTCCTGCACCAACACAAGTGCGAAAAGTGGTTTTTCAACACTAACACAAGTGCGAAAAGTGGTTTTTCAACACTAATTCAAGTGCGAAAAGTGGTTTTTCCACACTAATACAAGTGCAAAAGTGGCTTCCTGCACCAACACAAGTGCGAAAAGTGGTTTTTCAACACTAACACAAGTGCGAAAAGTGGTTTTTCAACACTATCACAAGTGCAAAAAGTGTTTTTACCACACTAATACAAGTGCAAAAGTGGTTTCCTGCACCAACACAAGTGCGAAAAGTGGTTTTTCAACACTATCACAAGTGCGAAAAGTGGTTTTTCAACACTATCACAAGTGCAAAAAGTGTTTTTTCCACACTAATACAAGTGCAAAAGTGGTTTCCTGCACCAACACAAGTGCGAAAAGTGGTTTTTCAACACTAACACAAGTGCGAAAAGTGGTTTTTCAACACTAACACAAGTGCGAAAAGTGGTTTTTCAACACTATCACAAGTGCAAAAAGTGTGTTTTCCACACTAATACAAGTGCAAAAGTGGTTTCCTGCACCAACACAAGTGCGAAAAGTGGTTTTTCAACAGTAACACAAGTGCGAAAAGTGGTTTTTCAACACTAACACAAGTGCGAAAAGTGGTTTTTCCACACTAATACAAGTGCAAAAGTGGTTTCCTGCACCAACACAAGTGCGAAAAGTGGTTTTTCAACAATAACACAAGTGCGAAAAGTGGTTTTTCAACACTAACACAAGTGCGAAAAGTGGTTTTTCCACACTAATGCAAGTGCAAAAGTGGTTTCCTGCACCAACACAAGTGCGAAAAGTGGTTTTTCAACACTAACACAAGTGCGAAAAGTGGTTTTTCAACACTATCACAAGTGCAAAAAGTGTTTTTTCCACACTAATACAAGTGCAAAAGTGGTTTCCTGCACCAACACAAGTGCGAAAAGTGGTTTTTCAACACTAACACAAGTGCGAAAAGTGGTTTTTCAACACTAACACAAGTGCGAAAAGTGGTTTTTCAACACTATCACAAGTGCAAAAAGTGTTTTTTCCACACTAATACAAGTGCAAAAGTGGTGTCCTGCACCAACACAAGTGCGAAAAGTGGTTTTTCAACACTAACACAAGTGCGAAAAGTGGTTTTTCAGCACTAACACAAGTGCGAAAAGTGGTTTTTCAACACTAACACAAGTGCGAAAAGTGGTTTTTCCACACTAATACAAGTGCAAAAGTGGTTTCCTGCACCAACACAAGTGCGAAAAGTGGTTTTTCAACACTAACACAAGTGCGAAAAGTGGTTTTTCAACACTATCACAAGTGCAAAAAGTGTGTTTTCCACACTAATACAAGTGCAAAAGTGGTTTCCTGCACCAACACAAGTGCGAAAAGTGGTCTTTCAACACTAACACAAGTGCGAAAAGTGGTTTTTCAACACTAACACAAGTGCGAAAAGTGTTTTTTCCACACTAATACAAGTGCAAAAGTGGTTTCCTGCACCAACACAAGTGCGAAAAGTGGTTTTTCAACAATAACACAAGTGCGAAAAGTGGTTTTTCAACACTAACACAAGTGCGAAAAGTGGTTTTTCAACACTATCACAAGTGCAAAAAGTGTTTTTACCACACTAATACAAGTGCAAAAGTGGTTTCCTGCACCAACACAAGTGCGAAAAGTGGTTTTTCAACACTATCACAAGTGCAAAAAGTGTTTTTTCCACACTAATACAAGTGCAAAAGTGGTTTCCTGCACCAACACAAGTGCGAAAAGTGGTTTTTCAACACTAACACAAGTGCGAAAAGTGGTTTTTCAACACTAACACAAGTGCGAAAAGTGGTTTTTCAACACTATCACAAGTGCAAAAAGTGTTTTTACCATACTAATACAAGTGCAAAAGTGGTTTCCTGCACCAACACAAGTGCGAAAAGTGGTTTTTCAACACTAACACAAGTGCGAAAAGTGGTTTTTCAACACTATCACAAGTGCAAAAAGTGTTTTTTCCACACTAATACAAGTGCAAAAGTGGTTTCCTGCACCAACATCAGTGCGAAAAGTGGTTTTTCAACACTAACACATGTGCGAAAAGTGGTTTTTCAACACTAACACAAGTGCGAAAAGTGGTTTTTCAACACTATCACAAGTGCAAAAAGTGTTTTTTCCACACTATTACAAGTGCAAAAGTGGTTTCCTGCACCAACACAAGTGCGAAAAGTGGTTTTTCAACACTAACACAAGTGCAAAAAGTGATTTTTCAACACTAACACAAGTGCGAAAAGTGGTTTTTCCACACTTATACAAGTGCAAAAGTGGTTTCCTGCACCAACACAAGTGCGAAAAGTGGTTTTTCAACAATAACACAAGTGCGAAAAGTGGTTTTTCAACACTAACACAAGTGCGAAAAGTGGTTTTTCCACACTAATACAAGTGCAAAAGTGGTTTCCTGCACCAACACAAGTGCGAAAAGTGGTTTTTCAACACTAACACAAGTGCGAAAAGTGGTTTTTCAACACTATCACAAGTGCAAAAAGTGTTTTTTCCACACTAATACAAGTGCAAAAGTGGTTTCCTGCACCAACACAAGTGCGAAAAGTGATTTTTCAACACTAACACAAGTGCGAAAAGTGGTT
The DNA here is from genome assembly GCF_964187855.1 of Myxine glutinosa. Taxonomy (NCBI): domain Eukaryota; kingdom Metazoa; phylum Chordata; class Myxini; order Myxiniformes; family Myxinidae; genus Myxine; species Myxine glutinosa. Next base: position 76,339 of record NW_027618099.1, on the reverse strand, counting down.
TTTCAACACTAACACAAGTGCGAAAAGTGGTTTTTCAACACTAACACAAGTGCAAAAAGTAGTTTTTCCACACTAATACAAGTGCAAAAGTGGTTTCCTGCACCAACACAAGTGCGAAAAGTGGTTTTTCAACACTAACACAAGTGCGAAAAGTGGTTTTTCAACACTAACACAAGTGCGAAAAGTGGTTTTTCAACACTATCACAAGTGCAAAAAGTGTTTTTTCCACACTAATACAAGTGCAAAAGTGGTTTCCTGCACCAACACAAGTGCGAAAAGTGGTTTTTCAACACTAACACAAGTGCGAAAAGTGATTTTTCAACACTAATACAAGTGCAAAAGTGGTTTCCTGCACCAACACAAGTGCGAAAAGTGATTTTTCAACACTATCACAAGTACAAAAAGTGTTTTTTCCACACTAATACAAGTGCAAAAGTGGTTTCCTGCACCAACACAAGTGCGAAAAGTGGTTTTTCAACACTAACACAAGTGCGAAAAGTGGTTTTTCAACACTAACACAAGTGCGAAAAGTGGTTTTTCAACACTAACACAAGTGCGAAAAGTGGTTTTTCAACACTAACACAAGTGCGAAAAGTGGTTTTTCCACACTAATACAAGTGCAAAAGTGGTTTCCTGCACCAACACAAGTGCGAAAAGTGGTTTTTCAACACTAACACAAGTGCGAAAAGTGGTTTTTCAACACTATCACAAGTGCAAAAAGTGTGTTTTCCACACTAATACAAGTGCAAAAGTGGTTTCCTGCACCAACACAAGTGCGAAAAGTGGTCTTTCAACACTAACACAAGTGCGAAAAGTGGTTTTTCAACACTAACACAAGTGCGAAAAGTGTTTTTTCCACACTAATACAAGTGCAAAAGTGGTTTCCTGCACCAACACAAGTGCGAAAAGTGGTTTTTCAACAATAACACAAGTGCGAAAAGTGGTTTTTCAACACTAACACAAGTGCGAAAAGTGGTTTTTCAACACTATCACAAGTGCAAAAAGTGTTTTTACCACACTAATACAAGTGCAAAAGTGGTTTTCCTGCACCAACACAAGTGCGAAAAGTGGTTTTTTCAACACTATCACAAGTGCAAAAAGTGTTTTTTCCACACTAATACAAGTGCAAAAGTGGTTTCCTGCACCAACACAAGTGCGAAAAGTGGTTTTTCAACACTAACACAAGTGCGAAAAGTGGTTTTTTCAACACTAACACAAGTGCGAAAAGTGGTTTTTCAACACTATCACAAGTGCAAAAAGTGTTTTTACCACTACTAATACAAGTGCAAAAGTGGTTTCCTGCACCAACACAAGTGCGAAAAGTGGTTTTTCAACACTAACACAAGTGCGAAAAGTGGTTTTTCAACACTATCACAAGTGCAAAAAGTGTTTTTTCCACACTAATACAAGTGCAAAAGTGGTTTCCTGCACCAACATCAAGTGCGAAAAAGTGGTTTTTTCAACACTAACACATGTGCGAAAAGTGGTTTTTCAACACTAACACAAGTGCGAAAAGTGGTTTTTCAACACTATCACAAGTGCAAAAAGTGTTTTTTCCACACTATTACAAGTGCAAAAGTGGTTTCCTGCACCAACACAAGTGCGAAAAGTGGTTTTTCAACACTAACACAAGTGCGAAAAGTGGATTTTTCAACACTAACACAAGTGCGAAAAGTGGTTTTTCCACACTTATACAAGTGCAAAAGTGGTTTTCCTGCACAACACAAGTGCGAAAAGTGGTTTTTTCAACAATAACACAAGTGGTTTTTCAACACTAACACAAGTGCGAAAAGTGGTTTTTCCACACTAATACAAGTGCAAAAGTGGTTTCCTGCACCAACACAAGTGCGAAAAGTGGTTTTTCAACACTAACACAAGTGCGAAAAGTGGTTTTTCAACACTATCACAAGTGCAAAAAGTGTTTTTTCCACACTAATACAAGTGCAAAAGTGGTTTCCTGCACCAACACAAGTGCGAAAAGTGATTTTTCAACACTAACACAAGTGCGAAAAGTGGTTTTTCAACACTAACACAAGTGCGAAAAGTGGTTTTTCAACACTAACACAAGTGCAAAAAGTAGTTTTTCCACACTAATACAAGTGCAAAAGTGGTTTCCTGCACCAACACAAGTGCGAAAAGTGGTTTTTCAACACTAACACAAGTGCGAAAAGTGGTTTTTCAACACTAACACAAGTGCGAAAAGTGGTTTTTCAACACTATCACAAGTGCAAAAAGTGTTTTTTCCACACTAATACAAGTGCAAAAGTGGTTTCCTGCACCAACACAAGTGCGAAAAGTGGTTTTTCAACACTAACACAAGTGCGAAAAGTGATTTTTCAACACTAATACAAGTGCAAAAGTGGTTTCCTGCACCAACACAAGTGCGAAAAGTGATTTTTCAACACTATCACAAGTACAAAAAGTGTTTTTTCCACACTAATACAAGTGCAAAAGTGGTTTCCTGCACCAACACAAGTGCGAAAAGTGGTTTTTCAACACTAACACAAGTGCGAAAAGTGGTATTTCAACACTAACACATTTGCGAAAAGTGGTTTTTCAACACTATCACAAGTGCAAAAAGTGTTTTTTCCACACTAATACAAGTGCAAAAGTGGTTTCCTGCACCAACACAAGTGCGAAAAGTGGTTTTTCAACACTAACACAAGTGCGAAAAGTGGTTTTTCAACACTAATTCAAGTGCGAAAAGTGGTTTTTCCACACTAATACAAGTGCAAAAGTGGCTTCCTGCACCAACACAAGTGCGAAAAGTGGTTTTTCAACACTAACACAAGTGCGAAAAGTGGTTTTTCAACACTATCACAAGTGCAAAAAGTGTTTTTACCACACTAATACAAGTGCAAAAGTGGTTTCCTGCACCAACACAAGTGCGAAAAGTGGTTTTTCAACACTATCACAAGTGCGAAAAGTGGTTTTTCAACACTATCACAAGTGCAAAAAGTGTTTTTTCCACACTAATACAAGTGCAAAAGTGGTTTCCTGCACCAACACAAGTGCGAAAAGTGGTTTTTCAACACTAACACAAGTGCGAAAAGTGGTTTTTCAACACTAACACAAGTGCGAAAAGTGGTTTTTCAACACTATCACAAGTGCAAAAAGTGTGTTTTCCACACTAATACAAGTGCAAAAGTGGTTTCCTGCACCAACACAAGTGCGAAAAGTGGTTTTTCAACACTAACACAAGTGCGAAAAGTGGTTTTTCAACACTAACACAAGTGCGAAAAGTGGTTTTTCCACACTAATACAAGTGCAAAAGTGGTTTCCTGCACCAACACAAGTGCGAAAAGTGGTTTTTCAACAATAACACAAGTGCGAAAAGTGGTTTTTCAACACTAACACAAGTGCGAAAAGTGGTTTTTCCACACTAATGCAAGTGCAAAAGTGGTTTCCTGCACCAACACAAGTGCGAAAAGTGGTTTTTCAACACTAACACAAGTGCGAAAAGTGGTTTTTCAACACTATCACAAGTGCAAAAAGTGTTTTTTTCCACACTAATACAAGTGCAAAAGTGGTTTCCTGCACCAACACAAGTGCGAAAAGTGGTTTTTCAACACTAACACAAGTGCGAAAAGTGGTTTTTCAACACTAACACAAGTGCGAAAAGTGGTTTTTCAACACTATCACAAGTGCAAAAAGTGTTTTTTCCACACTAATACAAGTGCAAAAGTGGTGTCCTGCACCAACACAAGTGCGAAAAGTGGTTTTTCAACACTAACACAAGTGCGAAAAGTGGTTTTTCAACACTAACACAAGTGCGAAAAGTGGTTTTTCAACACTAACACAAGTGCGAAAAGTGGTTTTTCCACACTAATACAAGTGCAAAAGTGGTTTCCTGCACCAACACAAGTGCGAAAAGTGGTTTTTCAACACTAACACAAGTGCGAAAAGTGGTTTTTCAACACTATCACAAGTGCAAAAAGTGTGTTTTCCACACTAATACAAGTGCAAAAGTGGTTTCCTGCACCAACACAAGTGCGAAAAGTGGTCTTTCAACACTAACACAAGTGCGAAAAGTGGTTTTTCAACACTAACACAAGTGCGAAAAGTGTTTTTTCCACACTAATACAAGTGCAAAAGTGGTTTCCTGCACCAACACAAGTGCGAAAAGTGGTTTTTCAACAATAACACAAGTGCGAAAAGTGGTTTTTCAACACTAACACAAGTGCGAAAAGTGGTTTTCAACACTATCACAAGTGCAAAAAGTGTTTTTACCACACTAATACAAGTGCAAAAGTGGTTTCCTGCACCAACACAAGTGCGAAAAGTGGTTTTTCAACACTATCACAAGTGCAAAAAGTGTTTTTTCCACACTAATACAAGTGCAAAAGTGGTTTCCTGCACCAACACAAGTGCGAAAAGTGGTTTTTCAACACTAACACAAGTGCGAAAAGTGGTTTTTCAACACTAACACAAGTGCGAAAAAGTGGTTTTTCAACACTATCACAAGTGCAAAAAGTGTTTTTACCATACTAATACAAGTGCAAAAGTGGTTTCCTGCACCAACACAAGTGCGAAAAGTGGTTTTTCAACACTAACACAAGTGCGAAAAGTGGTTTTTCAACACTATCACAAGTGCAAAAAGTGTTTTTTCCACACTAATACAAGTGAAAAAGTGGTTTCCTGCACCAACATCAGTGCGAAAAGTGGTTTTTCAACACTAACACATGTGCGAAAAGTGGTTTTTCAACACTAACACAAGTGCGAAAAGTGGTTTTTCAACACTATCACAAGTGCAAAAAGTGTTTTTTCCACACTATTACAAGTGCAAAAGTGGTTTCCTGCACCAACACAAGTGCGAAAAGTGGTTTTTCAACACTAACACAAGTGCGAAAAGTGATTTTTCAACACTAACACAAGTGCGAAAAGTGGTTTTTCCACACTTATACAAGTGCAAAAGTGGTTTCCTGCACCAACACAAGTGCGAAAAGTGGTTTTTCAACAATAACACAAGTGCGAAAAGTGGTTTTTCAACACTAACACAAGTGCGAAAAGTGGTTTTTCCACACTAATACAAGTGCAAAAGTGGTTTCCTGCACCAACACAAGTGCGAAAAGTGGTTTTTCAACACTAACACAAGTGCGAAAAGTGGTTTTTCAACACTATCAGAAGTGCAAAAAGTGTTTTTTCCACACTAATACAAATGCAAAAGTGGTTTCCTGCACCAACACAAGTGCGAAAAGTGATTTTTCAACACTAACACAAGTGCGAAAAGTGGTTTTTCAACACTAACACAAGTGCGAAAAGTGGTTTTTCAACACTATCACAAGTGCAAAAAGTGTTTTTTCCACACTAATACAAGTGCAAAAGTGGTTTCCTGCACCAACACAAGTGCGAAAAGTGGTTTTTCAACACTAACACAAGTGCGAAAAGTGATTTTTCAACACTAATACAAGTGCAAAAGTGGTTTCCTGCACCAACACAAGTGCGAAAAGTGATTTTTCAACACTATCACAAGTACAAAAAGTGTTTTTTCCACACTAATACAAGTGCAAATGTGGTTTCCTGCACCAACACAAGTGCGAAAAGTGGTTTTTCAACACTAACACAAGTGCGAAAAGTGGTTTTTCAACACTAACACAAGTGCGAAAAGTGGTTTTTCAACACTATCACAAGTGCAAAAAGTGTTTTTTCCACACTAATACAAGTGCAAAAGTGGTTTCCTGCACCAACATCAGTGCGAAAAGTGGTTTTTCAACACTAACACATGTGCGAAAAGTGGTTTTTCAACACTAACACAAGTGCGAAAAGTGGTTTTTCAACACTATCACAAGTGCAAAAAGTGTTTTTTCCACACTATTACAAGTGCAAAAGTGGTTTCCTGCACCAACACAAGTGCGAAAAGTGGTTTTTCAACACTAACACAAGTGCGAAAAGTGATTTTTCAACACTAACACAAGTGCGAAAAGTGGTTTTTCCACACTTATACAAGTGCAAAAGTGGTTTCCTGCACCAACACAAGTGCGAAAAGTGGTTTTTCAACAATAACACAAGTGCGAAAAGTGGTTTTTCAACACTAACACAAGTGCGAAAAGTGGTTTTTCCACACTAATACAAGTGCAAAAGTGGTTTCCTGCACCAACACAAGTGCGAAAAGTGGTTTTTCAACACTAACACAAGTGCGAAAAGTGGTTTTTCAACACTATCACAAGTGCAAAAAGTGTTTTTTCCACACTAATACAAGTGCAAAAGTGGTTTCCTGCACCAACACAAGTGCGAAAAGTGATTTTTCAACACTAACACAAGTGCGAAAAGTGGTTTTTCAACACTAACACAAGTGCGAAAAGTGGTTTTTCAACACTAACACAAGTGCAAAAAGTAGTTTTTCCACACTAATACAAGTGCAAAAGTGGTTTCCTGCACCAACACAAGTGCGAAAAGTGGTTTTTCAACACTAACACAAGTGCGAAAAGTGGTTTTTCAACACTAACACAAGTGCGAAAAGTGGTTTTTCAACACTATCACAAGTGCAAAAAGTGTTTTTTCCACACTAATACAAGTGCAAAAGTGGTTTCCTGCACCAACACAAGTGCGAAAAGTGGTTTTTCAACACTAACACAAGTGCGAAAAGTGATTTTTCAACACTAATACAAGTGCAAAAGTGGTTTCCTGCACCAACACAAGTGCGAAAAGTGATTTTTCAACACTATCACAAGTACAAAAAGTGTTTTTTCCACACTAATACAAGTGCAAAAGTGGTTTCCTGCACTAACACAAGTGCGAAAAGTGGTTTTTCAACACTAACACAAGTGCGAAAAGTGGTTTTTCAACACTAACACAAGTGCGAAAAGTGGTTTTTCAACACTATCACAAGTGCAAAAAGTGTTTTTTCCACACTAATACAAGTGCAAAAGTGGTTTCCTGCACCAACACAAGTGCGAAAAGTGGTTTTTCAACACTAACACAAGTGCGAAAAGTGGTTTTTCAACACTAATTCAAGTGCGAAAAGTGGTTTTTCCACACTAATACAAGTGCAAAAGTGGCTTCCTGCACCAACACAAGTGCGAAAAGTGGTTTTTCAACACTAACACAAGTGCGAAAAGTGGTTTTTCAACACTATCACAAGTGCAAAAAGTGTTTTTACCACACTAATACAAGTGCAAAAGTGGTTTCCTGCACCAACACAAGTGCGAAAAGTGGTTTTTCAACACTATCACAAGTGCGAAAAGTGGTTTTTCAACACTATCACAAGTGCAAAAAGTGTTTTTTCCACGCTAATACAAGTGCAAAAGTGATTTCCTGCACCAACACAAGTGCGAAAAGTGGTTTTTCAACACTAACACAAGTGCGAAAAGTGGTTTTTCAACACTAACACAAGTGCGAAAAGTGGTTTTTCAACACTATCACAAGTGCAAAAAGTGTGTTTTCCACACTAATACAAGTGCAAAAGTGGTTTCCTGCACCAACACAAGTGCGAAAAGTGGTTTTTCAACACTAACACAAGTGCGAAAAGTGGTTTTTCAACACTAACACAAGTGCGAAAAGTGGTTTTTCCACACTAATACAAGTGCAAAAGTGGTTTCCTGCACCAACACAAGTGCGAAAAGTGGTTTTTCAACAATAACACAAGTGCGAAAAGTGGTTTTTCAACACTAACACAAGTGCGAAAAGTGGTTTTTCCACACTAATGCAAGTGCAAAAGTGGTTTCCTGCACCAACACAAGTGCGAAAAGTGGTTTTTCAACACTAACACAAGTGCGAAAAGTGGTTTTTCAACACTATCACAAGTGCAAAAAGTGTTTTTTCCACACTAATACAAGTGCAAAAGTGGTTTCCTGCACCAACACAAGTGCGAAAAGTGGTTTTTCAACACTAACACAAGTGCGAAAAGTGGTTTTTCAACACTAACACAAGTGCGAAAAGTGGTTTTTCAACACTATCACAAGTGCAAAAAGTGTTTTTTCCACACTAATACAAGTGCAAAAGTGGTGTCCTGCACCAACACAAGTGCGAAAAGTGGTTTTTCAACACTAACACAAGTGCGAAAAGTGGTTTTTCAACACTAACACAAGTGCGAAAAGTGGTTTTTCAACACTAACACAAGTGCGAAAAGTGGTTTTTCCACACTAATACAAGTGCAAAAGTGGTTTCCTGCACCAACACAAGTGCGAAAAGTGGTTTTTCAACACTAACACAAGTGCGAAAAGTGGTTTTTCAACACTATCACAAGTGCAAAAAGTGTGTTTTCCACACTAATACAAGTGCAAAAGTGGTTTCCTGCACCAACACAAGTGCGAAAAGTGGTCTTTCAACACTAACACAAGTGCGAAAAGTGGTTTTTCAACACTAACACAAGTGCGAAAAGTGTTTTTTCCACACTAATACAAGTGCAAAAGTGGTTTCCTGCACCAACACAAGTGCGAAAAGTGGTTTTTCAACAATAACACAAGTGCGAAAAGTGGTTTTTCAACACTAACACAAGTGCGAAAAGTGGTTTTTCAACACTATCACAAGTGCAAAAAGTGTTTTTACCACACTAATACAAGTGCAAAAGTGGTTTCCTGCACCAACACAAGTGCGAAAAGTGGTTTTTCAACACTATCACAAGTGCAAAAAGTGTTTTTTCCACACTAATACAAGTGCAAAAGTGGTTTCCTGCACCAACACAAGTGCGAAAAGTGGTTTTTCAACACTAACACAAGTGCGAAAAGTGGTTTTTCAACACTAACACAAGTGCGAAAAGTGGTTTTTCAACACTATCACAAGTGCAAAAAGTGTTTTTACCATACTAATACAAGTGCAAAAGTGGTTTCCTGCACCAACACAAGTGCGAAAAGTGGTTTTTCAACACTAACACAAGTGCGAAAAGTGGTTTTTCAACACTATCACAAGTGCAAAAAGTGTTTTTTCCACACCAATACAAGTGCAAAAGTGGTTTCCTGCACCAACATCAGTGCGAAAAGTGGTTTTTCAACACTAACACATGTGCGAAAAGTGGTTTTTCAACACTAACACAAGTGCGAAAAGTGGTTTTTCAACACTATCACAAGTGCAAAAAGTGTTTTTTCCACACTATTACAAGTGCAAAAGTGGTTTCCTGCACCAACACAAGTGCGAAAAGTGGTTTTTCAACACTAACACAAGTGCGAAAAGTGATTTTTCAACACTAACACAAGTGCGAAAAGTGGTTTTTCCACACTTATACAAGTGCAAAAGTGGTTTCCTGCACCAACACAAGTGCGAAAAGTGGTTTTTCAACAATAACACAAGTGCGAAAAGTGGTTTTTCAACACTAACACAAGTGCGAAAAGTGGTTTTTCCACACTAATACAAGTGCAAAAGTGGTTTCCTGCACCAACACAAGTGCGAAAAGTGGTTTTTCAACACTAACACAAGTGCGAAAAGTGGTTTTTCAACACTATCACAAGTGCAAAAAGTGTTTTTTCCACACTAATACAAGTGCAAAAGTGGTTTCCTGCACCAACACGAGTGCGAAAAGTGATTTTTCAACACTAACACAAGTGCGAAAAGTGGTTTTTCAACACTAACACAAGTGCAAAAAGTAGTTTTTCCACACTAATACAAGTGCAAAAGTGGTTTCCTGCACCAACACAAGTGCGAAAAGTGGTTTTTCAACACTAACACAAGTGCGAAAAGTGGTTTTTCAACACTAACACAAGTGCGAAAAGTGGTTTTTCAACACTATCACAAGTGCAAAAAGTGTTTTTTCCACACTAATACAAGTGCAAAAGTGGTTTCCTGCACCAACACAAGTGCGAAAAGTGGTTTTTCAACACTAACACAAGTGCGAAAAGTGATTTTTCAACACTAATACAAGTGCAAAAGTGGTTTCCTGCACCAACACAAGTGCGAAAAGTGATTTTTCAACACTATCACAAGTACAAAAAGTGTTTTTTCCACACTAATACAAGTGCAAAAGTGGTTTCCTGCACCAACACAAGTGCGAAAAGTGGTTTTTCAACACTAACACAAGTGCGAAAAGTGGTTTTTCAACACTAACACAAGTGCGAAAAGTGGTTTTTCAACACTATCACAAGTGCAAAAAGTGTTTTTTCCACACTAATACAAGTGCAAAAGTGGTTTCCTGCACCAACACAAGTGCGAAAAGTGGTTTTTCAACACTAACACAAGTGCGAAAAGTGGTTTTTCAACACTAATTCAAGTGCGAAAAGTGGTTTTTCCACACTAATACAAGTGCAAAAGTGGCTTCCTGCACCAACACAAGTGCGAAAAGTGGTTTTTCAACACTAACACAAGTGCGAAAAGTGGTTTTTCAACACTATCACAAGTGCAAAAAGTGTTTTTACCACACTAATACAAGTGCAAAAGTGGTTTCCTGCACCAACACAAGTGCGAAAAGTGGTTTTTCAACACTATCACAAGTGCGAAAAGTGGTTTTTCAACACTATCACAAGTGCAAAAAGTGTTTTTTCCACACTAATACAAGTGCAAAAGTGGTTTCCTGCACCAACACAAGTGCGAAAAGTGGTTTTTCAACACTAACACAAGTGCGAAAAGTCGTTTTTCAACACTAACACAAGTGCGAAAAGTGGTTTTTCAACAATATCACAAGTGCAAAAAGTGTGTTTTCCACACTAATACAAGTGCAAAAGTGGTTTCCTGCACCAACACAAGTGCGAAAAGTGGTTTTTCAACACTAACACAAGTGCGAAAAGTGGTTTTTCAACACTAACACAAGTGCGAAAAGTGATTTTTCCACACTAATACAAGTGCAAAAGTGGTTTCCTGCACCAACACAAGTGCGAAAAGTGGTTTTTCAACAATAACACAAGTGCGAAAAGTGGTTTTTCAACACTAACACAAGTGCGAAAAGTGGTTTTTCCACACTAATGCAAGTGCAAAAGTGGTTTCCTGCACCAACACAAGTGCGAAAAGTGGTTTTTCAACACTAACACAAGTGCGAAAAGTGGTTTTTCAACACTATCACAAGTGCAAAAAGTGTTTTTTCCACACTAATACAAGTGCAAAAGTGGTTTCCTGCACCAACACAAGTGCGAAAAGTGGTTTTTCAACACTAACACAAGTGCGAAAAGTGGTTTTTCAACACTAACACAAGTGCGAAAAGTGGTTTTTCAACACTATCTCAAGTGCAAAAAGTGTTTTTTCCACACTAATACAAGTGCAAAAGTGGTTTCCTGCACCAACACAAGTGCGAAAAGTGGTTTTTCAACACTAACACAAGTGCGAAAAGTGGTTTTTCAACACTATCACAAGTGCAAAAAGTGTTTTTTCCACACTAATACAAGTGCAAAAGTGGTTTCCTGCACCAACACCAGTGCGAAAAGTGGTTTTTCAACACTAACACATGTGCAAAAAGTGGTTTTTCAACACTAACACAAGTGCGAAAAGTGGTTTTTCAACACTATCACAAGTGCAAAAAGTGTTTTTTCCACACTAATACAAGTGCAAAGTGGTTTCCTGCACCAACACAAGTGCGAAAAGTGGTTTTTCAACACTAACACAAGTGCGAAAAGTGATTTTTCAACACTAACACAAGTGCGAAAAGTGGTTTTTCCACACTTATACAAGTGCAAAAGTGGTTTCCTGCACCAACACAAGTGCGAAAAGTGGTTTTTCAACACTAACACAAGTGCGAAAAGTGGTTTTTCAACACTAACACAAGTGCGAAAAGTGGTTTTTCAACACTATCACAAGTGAAAAAAGTGTTTTTTCCACACTAATACAAGTGCAAAAGTGGTTTCCTGCACCAACACAAGTGCGAAAAGTGGTTTTTCAACACTAACACAAGTGCGAAAAGTGGTTTTTCAACACTATCACAAGTGCAAAAAGTGTTTTTTCCACACTAATACAAGTGCAAAAGTGGTTTCCTGCACCAACACAAGTGCAAAAAGTGGTTTTTCAACACTAACACAAGTGCGAAAAGTGGCTTTTCAACACTATCACAAGTGCAAAAAGTGTTTTTTCCACACTAATACAAGTGCAAAAGTGGTTTCCTGCACCAACACAAGTGCGAAAAGTGGTTTTTCAACACTAACACAAGTGCGAAAAGTGGTTTTTCAACACTAACACAAGTGCGAAAAGTGGTTTTTCAACACTATCACAAGTGCAAAAAGTGTTTTTTCCACACTAATACAAGTGCAAAAGTGGTTGCCTGCACCAACACAAGTGCGAAAAGTGGTTTTTCAACACTAACACAAGTGCGAAAAGTGGTTTTTCAACACTAGCACAAGTGCGAAAAGTGGTTTTTCCACACTAATACAAGGGCAAAAGTGGTTTCCTGCACCAACACAAGTGCGAAAAGTGGTTTTTCAACACTAACACAAGTGCGAAAAGTGGTTTTTCAACACTAACACAAGTGCGAAAAGTGGTTTTTCAACACTATCACAAGTGCAAAAAGTGTTTTTTCCACACTAATACAAGTGCAAAAGTGGTGTCCTGCACCAACACAAGTGCGAAAAGTGGTTTTTCAACACTAACACATGTGCAAAAAGTGGTTTTTCAACACTAACACAAGTGCGAAAAGTGGTTTTTCAACACTATCACAAGTGCAAAAAGTGTTTTTTCCACACTAATACAAGTGCAAAGTGGTTTCCTGCACCAACACAAGTGCGAAAAGTGGTTTTTCAACACTAACACAAGTGCGAAAAGTGATTTTTCAACACTAACACAAGTGCGAAAAGTGGTTTTTCCACACTTATACAAGTGCAAAAGTGGTTTCCTGCACCAACACAAGTGCGAAAAGTGGTTTTTCAACACTAACACAAGTGCGAAAAGTGGTTTTTCAACACTAACACAAGTGCGAAAAGTGGTTTTTCAACACTATCACAAGTGAAAAAAGTGTTTTTTCCACACTAATACAAGTGCAAAAGTGGTTTCCTGCACCAACACAAGTGCGAAAAGTGGTTTTTCAACACTAACACAAGTGCGAAAAGTGGTTTTTCAACACTATCACAAGTGCAAAAAGTGTTTTTTCCACACTAATACAAGTGCAAAAGTGGTTTCCTGCACCAACACAAGTGCAAAAAGTGGTTTTTCAACACTAACACAAGTGCGAAAAGTGGCTTTTCAACACTATCACAAGTGCAAAAAGTGTTTTTTCCACACTAATACAAGTGCAAAAGTGGTTTCCTGCACCAACACAAGTGCGAAAAGTGGTTTTTCAACACTAACACAAGTGCGAAAAGTGGTTTTTCAACACTAACACAAGTGCGAAAAGTGGTTTTTCAACACTATCACAAGTGCAAAAAGTGTTTTTTCCACACTAATACAAGTGCAAAAGTGGTTGCCTGCACCAACACAAGTGCGAAAAGTGGTTTTTCAACACTAACACAAGTGCGAAAAGTGGTTTTTCAACACTAGCACAAGTGCGAAAAGTGGTTTTTCCACACTAATACAAGGGCAAAAGTGGTTTCCTGCAACAACACAAGTGCAAAAAGTGGTTTTTCAACACTAACACAAGTGCGAAAAGTGGTTTTTCAACACTATCACAAGTGCAAAAAGTGTTTTTACCACACTAATACAAGTGCAAAAGTGGTTTCCTGCACCAACACAAGTGCGAAAAGTGGTTTTTCAACACTAACACAAGTGCGAAAAGTGGTTTTTCAACACTATCACAAGTGCAAAAAGTGTTTTCCCACACTAATACAAGTGCAAAAGTGGTTTCCTGCACCAACACAAGTGCGAAAAGTGGTTTTTCAACACTAACACAAGTGCGAAAAGTGGTTTTTCAACACTAACACAAGTGCGAAAAGTGGTTTTTCAACACTATCACAAGTGCAAAAAGTGTTTTTACCATACTAATACAAGTGCAAAAGTGGTTTCCTGCACCAACACAAGTGCGAAAAGTGGTTTTTCAACACTAACACAAGTGCGAAAAGTGGTTTTTCAACACTATCACAAGTGCAAAAAGTGTTTTTTCCACACTAATACAAGTGCAAAAGTGGTTTCCTGCACCAACATCAGTGCGAAAAGTGGTTTTTCAACACTAACACATGTGCGAAAAGTGGTTTTTCAACACTAACACAAGTGCGAAAAGTGGTTTTTCAACACTATCACAAGTGCAAAAAGTGTTTTTTCCACACTATTACAAGTGCAAAAGTGGTTTCCTGCACCAACACAAGTGCGAAAAGTGGTTTTTCAACACTAACACAAGTGCGAAAAGTGATTTTTCAACACTAACACAAGTGCGAAAAGTGGTTTTTCCACACTTATACAAGTGCAAAAGTGGTTTCCTGCACCAACACAAGTGCGAAAAGTGGTTTTTCAACAATAACACAAGTGCGAAAAGTGGTTTTTCAACACTAACACAAGTGCGAAAAGTGGTTTTTCCACACTAATACAAGTGCAAAAGTGGTTTCCTGCACCAACACAAGTGCGAAAAGTGGTTTTTCAACACTAACACAAGTGCGAAAAGTGGTTTTTCAACACTATCACAAGTGCAAAAAGTGTTTTTTCCACACTAATACAAGTGCAAAAGTGGTTTACTGCACCAACACAAGTGCGAAAAGTGATTTTTCAACACTAACACAAGTGCGAAAAGTGGTTTTTCAACACTAACACAAGTGCGAAAAGTGGTTTTTCAACACTAACACAAGTGCAAAAAGTAGTTTTTCCACACTAATACAAGTGCAAAAGTGGTTTCCTGCACCAACACAAGTGCGAAAAGTGGTTTTTCAACACTAACACAAGTGCGAAAAGTGGTTTTTCAACACTAACACAAGTGCGAAAAGTGGTTTTTCAACACTATCACAAGTGCAAAAAGTGTTTTTTCCACACTAATACAAGTGCAAAAGTGGTTTCCTGCACCAACACAAGTGCGAAAAGTGGTTTTTCAACACTAACACAAGTGCGAAAAGTGATTTTTCAACACTAATACAAGTGCAAAAGTGGTTTCCTGCACCAACACAAGTGCGAAAAGTGATTTTTCAACACTATCACAAGTACAAAAAGTGTTTTTTCCACACTAATACAAGTGCAAAAGTGGTTTCCTGCACCAACACAAGTGCGAAAAGTGGTTTTTCAACACTAACACAAGTGCGAAAAGTGGTTTTTCAACACTAACACAAGTGCGAAAAGTGGTTTTTCAACACTATCACAAGTGCAAAAAGTGTTTTTTCCACACTAATACAAGTGCAAAAGTGGTTTCCTGCACCAACACAAGTGCGAAAAGTGGTTTTTCAACACTAACACAAGTGCGAAAAGTGGTTTTTCAACACTAATTCAAGTGCGAAAAGTGGTTTTTCCACACTAATACAAGTGCAAAAGTGGCTTCCTGCACCAACACAAGTGCGAAAAGTGGTTTTTCAACACTAACACAAGTGCGAAAAGTGGTTTTTCAACACTATCACAAGTGCAAAAAGTGTTTTTACCACACTAATACAAGTGCAAAAGTGGTTTCCTGCACCAACACAAGTGCGAAAAGTGGTTTTTCAACACTATCACAAGTGCGAAAAGTGGTTTTTCAACACTATCACAAGTGCAAAAAGTGTTTTTTCCACACTAATACAAGTGCAAAAGTGGTTTCCTGCACCAACACAAGTGCGAAAAGTGGTTTTTCAACACTAACACAAGTGCGAAAAGTGGTTTTTCAACACTAACACAAGTGCGAAAAGTGGTTTTTCAACACTATCACAAGTGCAAAAAGTGTGTTTTCCACACTAATACAAGTGCAAAAGTGGTTTCCTGCACCAACACAAGTGCGAAAAGTGGTTTTTCAACACTAACACAAGTGCGAAAAGTGGTTTTTCAACACTAACACAAGTGCGAAAAGTGGTTTTTCCACACTAATACAAGTGCAAAAGTGGTTTCCTGCACCAACACAAGTGCGAAAAGTGGTTTTTCAACAATAACACAAGTGCGAAAAGTGGTTTTTCAACACTAACACAAGTGCGAAAAGTGGTTTTTCCACACTAATGCAAGTGCAAAAGTGGTTTCCTGCACCAACACAAGTGCGAAAAGTGGTTTTTCAACACTAACACAAGTGCGAAAAGTGGTTTTTCAACACTATCACAAGTGCAAAAAGTGTTTTTTCCACACTAATACAAGTGCAAAAGTGGTTTCCTGCACCAACACAAGTGCGAAAAGTGGTTTTTCAACACTAACACAAGTGCGAAAAGTGGTTTTTCAACACTAACACAAGTGCGAAAAGTGGTTTTTCAACACTATCTCAAGTGCAAAAAGTGTTTTTTCCACACTAATACAAGTGCAAAAGTGGTTTCCTGCACCAACACAAGTGCGAAAAGTGGTTTTTCAACACTAACACAAGTGCGAAAAGTGGTTTTTCAACACTATCACAAGTGCAAAAAGTGTTTTTTCCACACTAATACAAGTGCAAAAGTGGTTTCCTGCACCAACACCAGTGCGAAAAGTGGTTTTTCAACACTAACACATGTGCAAAAAGTGGTTTTTCAACACTAACACAAGTGCGAAAAGTGGTTTTTCAACACTATCACAAGTGCAAAAAGTGGTTTTTCCACACTAATACAAGTGCAAAGTGGTTTCCTGCACCAACACAAGTGCGAAAAGTGGTTTTTCAACACTAACACAAGTGCGAAAAGTGATTTTTCAACACTAACACAAGTGCGAAAAGTGGTTTTTCCACACTTATACAAGTGCAAAAGTGGTTTCCTGCACCAACACAAGTGCGAAAAGTGGTTTTTCAACACTAACACAAGTGCGAAAAGTGGTTTTTCAACACTAACACAAGTGCGAAAAGTGGTTTTTCAACACTATCACAAGTGAAAAAAGTGTTTTTTCCACACTAATACAAGTGCAAAAGTGGTTTCCTGCACCAACACAAGTGCGAAAAGTGGTTTTTCAACACTAACACAAGTGCGAAAAGTGGTTTTTCAACACTATCACAAGTGCAAAAAGTGTTTTTTCCACACTAATACAAGTGCAAAAGTGGTTTCCTGCACCAACACAAGTGCAAAAAGTGGTTTTTCAACACTAACACAAGTGCGAAAAGTGGCTTTTCAACACTATCACAAGTGCAAAAAGTGTTTTTTCCACACTAATACAAGTGCAAAAGTGGTTTCCTGCACCAACACAAGTGCAAAAAGTGGTTTTTCAACACTAACACAAGTGCGAAAAGTGGTTTTTCAACACTAACACAAGTGCGAAAAGTGGTTTTTCAACACTATCACAAGTGCAAAAAGTGTTTTTTCCACACTAATACAAGTGCAAAAGTGGTTGCCTGCACCAACACAAGTGCGAAAAGTGGTTTTTCAACACTAACACAAGTGCGAAAAGTGGTTTTTCAACACTAACACAAGTGCGAAAAGTGGTTTTTCCACACTAATACAAGTGCAAAAGTGGTTTCCTGCAACAACACAAGTGCGAAAAGTGGTTTTTCAACACTAACACAAGTGCGAAAAGTGGTTTTTCAACACTATCACAAGTGCAAAAAGTGTTTTTACCACACTAATACAAGTGCAAAAGTGGTTTCCTGCACCAACACAAGTGCGAAAAGTGGTTTTTCAACACTAACACAAGTGCGAAAAGTGGTTTTTCAACACTATCACAAGTGCAAAAAGTGTTTTTCCACACTAATACAAGTGCAAAAGTGGTTTCCTGCACCAACACAAGTGCGAAAAGTGGTTTTTCAACACTAACACAAGTGCGAAAAGTGGTTTTTCAACACTAACACAAGTGCGAAAAGTGGTTTTTCAACACTATCACAAGTGCAAAAAGTGTTTTTACCACACTAATACAAGTGCAAAAGTGGTTTCCTGCACCAACACAAGTGCGAAAAGTGGTTTTTCAACACTAACACAAGTGCAAAAAGTGGTTTTTCAACACTATCACAAGTGCAAAAAGTGTTTTTTCCACACTAATACAAGTGCAAAAGTGGTTTCCTGCACCAACACTAGTGCGAAAAGTGGTTTTTCAACACTAACACAAGTGCGAAAAGTGGTTTTTCAACACTAACACAAGTGCGAAAAGTGTTTTTTCCACACTAATACAAGTGCAAAAGTGGTTTCCTGCACCAACACAAGTGCGAAAAGTGGTTTTTCAACACTAACACAAGTGCGAAAAGTGGTTTTTCAACAGTATCACAAGTGCAAAAAGTGTTTTTTCCACACTAATACAAGTGCAAAAGTGGTTTCCTGCACCAACACAAGTGCGAAAAGTGGTTTTTCAACACTAACACAAGTGCGAAAAGTGGTTTTTCAACACTAACACAAGTGCGAAAAGTGGTTTTTCAACACTATCACAAGTGCAAAAAGTGTTTTTTCCACACTAATACAAGTGCAAAAGTGGTTTCCTGCACCAACACAAGTGCGAAAAGTGGTTTTTCAACACTAACACAAGTGCGAAAAGTGGTTTTTCAACACTAACTCAAGTGCGAAAAGTGGTTTTTCAACACTATCACAAGTGCAAAAAGTGTTTTTTCCACACTAATACAAGTGCAAAAGTGGTTTCCTGCACCAACACAAGTGCGAAAAGTGGTTTTTCAACACTAACACAAGTGCGAAAAGTGGTTTTTCAACACTAACACAAGTGCGAAAAGTGGTTTTTCCACACTAATACAAGTGCAAAAGTGGTTTCCTGCACCAACACAAGTGCGAAAAGTGGTTTTTCAACACTAACACAAGTGCGAAAAGTGGTTTTTCAACACTAACACAAGTGCGAAAAGTGGTTTTTCAACACTATCACAAGTGCAAAAAGTGTTTTTTCCACACTACTACAAGTGCAAAAGTGGTTTCCTGCACCAACACAAGTGCGAAAAGTGGTTTTTCAACACTAACACAAGTGCGAAAAGTGGTTTTTCAACACTATCACAAGTGCAAAAAGTGTTTTTTCCACACTAATACAAGTGCAAAAGTGGTTTCCTGCACCAACACAAGTGCGAAAAGTGGTTTTTCAACACTAACACAAGTGCGAAAAGTGGTTTTTCAACACTATCACAAGTGCAAAAAGTGTTTTTTCCACACTAATACAAGTGCAAAAGTGGTTTCCTGCACCAACACAAGTGCGAAAAGTGGTTTTTCAACACTAACACAAGTGCGAAAAGTGGTTTTTCAACACTATCACAAGTGCAAAAAGTGTTTTTTCCACACTAATACAAGTGCAAAAGTGGTTTCCTGCACCAACACAAGTGCGAAAAGTGGTTTTTCAACACTAACACAAGTGCGAAAAGTGGTTTTTCAACACTATCACAAGTGCAAAAAGTGTTTTTACCACACTAATACAAGTGCAAAAGTGGTTTCCTGCACCAACACAAGTGCGAAAAGTGGTTTTTCAACACTATCACAAGTGCGAAAAGTGGTTTTTCAACACTATCACAAGTGCAAAAAGTGTTTTTTCCACACTAATACAAGTGCAAAAGTGGTTTCCTGCACCAACACAAGTGCGAAAAGTGGTTTTTCAACACTAACACAAGTGCGAAAAGTGGTTTTTCAACACTAACACAAGTGCGAAAAGTGGTTTTTCAACACTATCACAAGTGCAAAAAGTGTGTTTTCCACACTAATACAAGTGCAAAAGTGGTTTCCTGCACCAACACAAGTGCGAAAAGTGGTTTTTCAACACTAACACAAGTGCGAAAAGTGGTTTTTCAACACTAACACAAGTGCGAAAAGTGGTTTTTCCACACTAATACAAGTGCAAAAGTGGTTTCCTGCACCAACACAAGTGCGAAAAGTGGTTTTTCAACAATAACACAAGTGCGAAAAGTGGTTTTTCAACACTAACACAAGTGCGAAAAGTGGTTTTTCCACACTAATGCAAGTGCAAAAGTGGTTTCCTGCACCAACACAAGTGCGAAAAGTGGTTTTTCAACACTAACACAAGTGCGAAAAGTGGTTTTTCAACACTATCACAAGTGCAAAAAGTGTTTTTTCCACACTAATACAAGTGCAAAAGTGGTTTCCTGCACCAACACAAGTGCGAAAAGTGGTTTTTCAACACTAACACAAGTGCGAAAAGTGGTTTTTCAACACTAACACAAGTGCGAAAAGTGGTTTTTCAACACTATCTCAAGTGCAAAAAGTGTTTTTTCCACACTAATACAAGTGCAAAAGTGGTTTCCTGCACCAACACAAGTGCGAAAAGTGGTTTTTCAACACTAACACAAGTGCGAAAAGTGGTTTTTCAACACTATCACAAGTGCAAAAAGTGTTTTTTCCACACTAATACAAGTGCAAAAGTGGTTTCCTGCACCAACACCAGTGCGAAAAGTGGTTTTTCAACACTAACACATGTGCAAAAAGTGGTTTTTCAACACTAACACAAGTGCGAAAAGTGGTTTTTCAACACTATCACAAGTGCAAAAAGTGTTTTTTCCACACTAATACAAGTGCAAAGTGGTTTCCTGCACCAACACAAGTGCGAAAAGTGGTTTTTCAACACTAACACAAGTGCGAAAAGTGATTTTTCAACACTAACACAAGTGCGAAAAGTGGTTTTTCCACACTTATACAAGTGCAAAAGTGGTTTCCTGCACCAACACAAGTGCGAAAAGTGGTTTTTCAACACTAACACAAGTGCGAAAAGTGGTTTTTCAACACTAACACAAGTGCGAAAAGTGGTTTTTCAACACTATCACAAGTGAAAAAAGTGTTTTTTCCACACTAATACAAGTGCAAAAGTGGTTTCCTGCACCAACACAAGTGCGAAAAGTGGTTTTTCAACACTAACACAAGTGCGAAAAGTGGTTTTTCAACACTATCACAAGTGCAAAAAGTGTTTTTTCCACACTAATACAAGTGCAAAAGTGGTTTCCTGCACCAACACAAGTGCAAAAAGTGGTTTTTCAACACTAACACAAGTGCGAAAAGTGGCTTTTCAACACTATCACAAGTGCAAAAAGTGTTTTTTCCACACTAATACAAGTGCAAAAGTGGTTTCCTGCACCAACACAAGTGCGAAAAGTGGTTTTTCAACACTAACACAAGTGCGAAAAGTGGTTTTTCAACACTAACACAAGTGCGAAAAGTGGTTTTTCAACACTATCACAAGTGCAAAAAGTGTTTTTTCCACACTAATACAAGTGCAAAAGTGGTTGCCTGCACCAACACAAGTGCGAAAAGTGGTTTTTCAACACTAACACAAGTGCGAAAAGTGGTTTTTCAACACTAACACAAGTGCGAAAAGTGGTTTTTCCACACTAATACAAGTGCAAAAGTGGTTTCCTGCAACAACACAAGTGCGAAAAGTGGTTTTTCAACACTAACACAAGTGCGAAAAGTGGTTTTTCAACACTATCACAAGTGCAAAAAGTGTTTTTACCACACTAATACAAGTGCAAAAGTGGTTTCCTGCACCAACACAAGTGCGAAAAGTGGTTTTTCAACACTAACACAAGTGCGAAAAGTGGTTTTTCAACACTATCACAAGTGCAAAAAGTGTTTTTCCACACTAATACAAGTGCAAAAGTGGTTTCCTGCACCAACACAAGTGCGAAAAGTGGTTTTTCAACACTAACACAAGTGCGAAAAGTGGTTTTTCAACACTAACACAAGTGCGAAAAGTGGTTTTTCAACACTATCACAAGTGCAAAAAGTGTTTTTACCACACTAATACAAGTGCAAAAGTGGTTTCCTGCACCAACACAAGTGCGAAAAGTGGTTTTTCAACACTAACACAAGTGCAAAAAGTGGTTTTTCAACACTATCACAAGTGCAAAAAGTGTTTTTTCCACACTAATACAAGTGCAAAAGTGGTTTCCTGCACCAACACTAGTGCGAAAAGTGGTTTTTCAACACTAACACAAGTGCGAAAAGTGGTTTTTCAACACTAACACAAGTGCGAAAAGTGTTTTTTCCACACTAATACAAGTGCAAAAGTGGTTTCCTGCACCAACACAAGTGCGAAAAGTGGTTTTTCAACACTAACACAAGTGCGAAAAGTGGTTTTTCAACAGTATCACAAGTGCAAAAAGTGTTTTTTCCACACTAATACAAGTGCAAAAGTGGTTTCCTGCACCAACACAAGTGCGAAAAGTGGTTTTTCAACACTAACACAAGTGCGAAAAGTGGTTTTTCAACACTAACACAAGTGCGAAAAGTGGTTTTTCAACACTATCACAAGTGCAAAAAGTGTTTTTTCCACACTAATACAAGTGCAAAAGTGGTTTCCTGCACCAACACAAGTGCGAAAAGTGGTTTTTCAACACTAACACAAGTGCGAAAAGTGGTTTTTCAACACTAACTCAAGTGCGAAAAGTGGTTTTTCAACACTATCACAAGTGCAAAAAGTGTTTTTTCCACACTAATACAAGTGCAAAAGTGGTTTCCTGCACCAACACAAGTGCGAAAAGTGGTTTTTCAACACTAACACAAGTGCGAAAAGTGGTTTTTCAACACTAACACAAGTGCGAAAAGTGGTTTTTCCACACTAATACAAGTGCAAAAGTGGTTTCCTGCACCAACACAAGTGCGAAAAGTGGTTTTTCAACACTAACACAAGTGCGAAAAGTGGTTTTTCAACACTAACACAAGTGCGAAAAGTGGTTTTTCAACACTATCACAAGTGCAAAAAGTGTTTTTTCCACACTACTACAAGTGCAAAAGTGGTTTCCTGCACCAACACAAGTGCGAAAAGTGGTTTTTCAACACTAACACAAGTGCGAAAAGTGGTTTTTCAACACTATCACAAGTGCAAAAAGTGTTTTTTCCACACTAATACAAGTGCAAAAGTGGTTTCCTGCACCAACACAAGTGCGAAAAGTGGTTTTTCAACACTAACACAAGTGCGAAAAGTGGTTTTTCAACACTATCACAAGTGCAAAAAGTGTTTTTTCCACACTAATACAAGTGCAAAAGTGGTTTCCTGCACCAACACAAGTGCGAAAAGTGGTTTTTCAACACTAACACAAGTGCGAAAAGTGGTTTTTCAACACTATCACAAGTGCAAAAAGTGTTTTTTCCACACTAATACAAGTGCAAAAGTGGTTTCCTGCACCAACACAAGTGCGAAAAGTGGTTTTTCAACACTAACACAAGTGCGAAAAGTGGTTTTTCAACACTAACACAAGTGCGAAAAGTGGTTTTTCAACACTATCACAAGTGCAAAAAGTGTTTTTTCCACACTAATACAAGTGCAAAAGTGGTGTCCTGCACCAACACAAGTGCGAAAAGTGGTTTTTCAACACTAACACAAGTGCGAAAAGTGGTTTTTCAACACTAACACAAGTGCGAAAAGTGGTTTTTCCACACTAATACAAGTGCAAAAGTGGTTTCCTGCACCAACACAAGTGCGAAAAGTGGTTTTTCAACACTAACACAAGTGCGAAAAGTGGTTTTTCAACACTATCACAAGTGCAAAAAGTGTGTTTTCCACACTAATACAAGTGCAAAAGTGGTTTCCTGCACCAACACAAGTGCGAAAAGTGGTCTTTCAACACTAACACAAGTGCGAAAAGTGGTTTTTCAACACTAACACAAGTGCGAAAAGTGTTTTTTCCACACTAATACAAGTGCAAAAGTGGTTTCCTGCACCAACACAAGTGCGAAAAGTGGTTTTTCAACAATAACACAAGTGCGAAAAGTGGTTTTTCAACACTAACACAAGTGCGAAAAGTGGTTTTTCAACACTATCACAAGTGCAAAAAGTGTTTTTACCACACTAATACAAGTGCAAAAGTGGTTTCCTGCACCAACACAAGTGCGAAAAGTGGTTTTTCAACACTATCACAAGTGCAAAAAGTGTTTTTTCCACACTAATACAAGTGCAAAAGTGGTTTCCTGCACCAACACAAGTGCGAAAAGTGGTTTTTCAACACTAACACAAGTGCGAAAAGTGGTTTTTCAACACTAACACAAGTGCGAAAAGTGGTTTTTCAACACTATCACAAGTGCAAAAAGTGTTTTTACCATACTAATACAAGTGCAAAAGTGGTTTCCTGCACCAACACAAGTGCGAAAAGTGGTTTTTCAACACTAACACAAGTGCGAAAAGTGGTTTTTCAACACTATCACAAGTGCAAAAAGTGTTTTTTCCACACTAATACAAGTGCAAAAGTGGTTTCCTGCACCAACACCAGTGCGAAAAGTGGTTTTTCAACACTAACACAAGTGCGAAAAGTGGTTTTTCAACACTAACACAAGTGCAAAAAGTGTTTTTACCACACTAATACAAGTGCAAAAGTGGTTTCCTGCACCAACACAAGTGCGAAAAGTGGTTTTTCAACACTAACACAAGTGCGAAAAGTGGTTTTTCAACACTATCACAAGTGCGAAAAGTGGTTTTTCCACACTAATACAAGTGCAAAAGTGGTTTCCTGCAACAACACAAGTGCGAAAAGTGGTTTTTCAACACTAACACAAGTGCGAAAAGTGGTTTTTCAACACTATCACAAGTGCAAAAAGTGTTTTTACCACACTAATACAAGTGCAAAAGTGGTTTCCTGCACCAACACAAGTGCGAAAAGTGGTTTTTCAACACTAACACAAGTGCGAAAAGTGGTTTTTCAACACTATCACAAGTGCAAAAAGTGTTTTTCCACACTAATACAAGTGCAAAAGTGGTTTCCTGCACCAACACAAGTGCGAAAAGTGGTTTTTCAACACTAACACAAGTGCGAAAAGTGGTTTTTCAACACTAACACAAGTGCGAAAAGTGGTTTTTCAACACTATCACAAGTGCAAAAAGTGTTTTTACCACACTAATACAAGTGCAAAAGTGGTTTCCTGCACCAACACAAGTGCGAAAAGTGGTTTTTCAACACTAACACAAGTGCAAAAAGTGGTTTTTCAACACTATCACAAGTGCAAAAAGTGTTTTTTCCACACTAATACAAGTGCAAAAGTGGTTTCCTGCACCAACACTAGTGCGAAAAGTGGTTTTTCAACACTAACACAAGTGCGAAAAGTGGTTTTTCAACACTAACACAAGTGCGAAAAGTGTTTTTTCCACACTAATACAAGTGCAAAAGTGGTTTCCTGCACCAACACAAGTGCGAAAAGTGGTTTTTCAACACTAACACAAGTGCGAAAAGTGGTTTTTCAACAGTATCACAAGTGCAAAAAGTGTTTTTTCCACACTAATACAAGTGCAAAAGTGGTTTCCTGCACCAACACAAGTGCGAAAAGTGGTTTTTCAACACTAACACAAGTGCGAAAAGTGGTTTTTCAACACTAACACAAGTGCGAAAAGTGGTTTTTCAACACTATCACAAGTGCAAAAAGTGTTTTTTCCACACTAATACAAGTGCAAAAGTGGTTTCCTGCACCAACACAAGTGCGAAAAGTGGTTTTTCAACACTAACACAAGTGCGAAAAGTGGTTTTTCAACACTAACTCAAGTGCGAAAAGTGGTTTTTCAACACTATCACAAGTGCAAAAAGTGTTTTTTCCACACTAATACAAGTGCAAAAGTGGTTTCCTGCACCAACACAAGTGCGAAAAGTGGTTTTTCAACACTAACACAAGTGCGAAAAGTGGTTTTTCAACACTAACACAAGTGCGAAAAGTGGTTTTTCCACACTAATACAAGTGCAAAAGTGGTTTCCTGCACCAACACAAGTGCGAAAAGTGGTTTTTCAACACTAACACAAGTGCGAAAAGTGGTTTTTCAACACTAACACAAGTGCGAAAAGTGGTTTTTCAACACTATCACAAGTGCAAAAAGTGTTTTTTCCACACTACTACAAGTGCAAAAGTGGTTTCCTGCACCAACACAAGTGCGAAAAGTGGTTTTTCAACACTAACACAAGTGCGAAAAGT
Organism: Myxine glutinosa; assembly: GCF_964187855.1. Classification (NCBI taxonomy): domain Eukaryota; kingdom Metazoa; phylum Chordata; class Myxini; order Myxiniformes; family Myxinidae; genus Myxine; species Myxine glutinosa. The sequence goes on along the minus strand of NW_027618099.1, from coordinate 50,714 downwards.
GGTTTTTCAACACTATCACAAGTGCAAAAAGTGTTTTTTCCACACTAATACAAGTGCAAAAGTGGTTTCCTGCACCAACACAAGTGCGAAAAGTGGTTTTTCAACACTAACACAAGTGCGAAAAGTGGTTTTTCAACACTATCACAAGTGCAAAAAGTGTTTTTTCCACACTAATACAAGTGCAAAAGTGGTTTCCTGCACCAACACAAGTGCGAAAAGTGGTTTTTCAACACTAACACAAGTGCGAAAAGTGGTTTTTCAACACTATCACAAGTGCAAAAAGTGTTTTTTCCACACTAATACAAGTGCAAAAGTGGTTTCCTGCACCAACACAAGTGCGAAAAGTGGTTTTTCAACACTAACACAAGTGCGAAAAGTGGTTTTTCAACACTAACACAAGTGCGAAAAGTGGTTTTTCAACACTATCACAAGTGCAAAAAGTGTTTTTTCCACACTAATACAAGTGCAAAAGTGGTGTCCTGCACCAACACAAGTGCGAAAAGTGGTTTTTCAACACTAACACAAGTGCGAAAAGTGGTTTTTCAACACTAACACAAGTGCGAAAAGTGGTTTTTCCACACTAATACAAGTGCAAAAGTGGTTTCCTGCACCAACACAAGTGCGAAAAGTGGTTTTTCAACACTAACACAAGTGCGAAAAGTGGTTTTTCAACACTATCACAAGTGCAAAAAGTGTGTTTTCCACACTAATACAAGTGCAAAAGTGGTTTCCTGCACCAACACAAGTGCGAAAAGTGGTCTTTCAACACTAACACAAGTGCGAAAAGTGGTTTTTCAACACTAACACAAGTGCGAAAAGTGTTTTTTCCACACTAATACAAGTGCAAAAGTGGTTTCCTGCACCAACACAAGTGCGAAAAGTGGTTTTTCAACAATAACACAAGTGCGAAAAGTGGTTTTTCAACACTAACACAAGTGCGAAAAGTGGTTTTTCAACACTATCACAAGTGCAAAAAGTGTTTTTACCACACTAATACAAGTGCAAAAGTGGTTTCCTGCACCAACACAAGTGCGAAAAGTGGTTTTTCAACACTATCACAAGTGCAAAAAGTGTTTTTTCCACACTAATACAAGTGCAAAAGTGGTTTCCTGCACCAACACAAGTGCGAAAAGTGGTTTTTCAACACTAACACAAGTGCGAAAAGTGGTTTTTCAACACTAACACAAGTGCGAAAAGTGGTTTTTCAACACTATCACAAGTGCAAAAAGTGTTTTTACCATACTAATACAAGTGCAAAAGTGGTTTCCTGCACCAACACAAGTGCGAAAAGTGGTTTTTCAACACTAACACAAGTGCGAAAAGTGGTTTTTCAACACTATCACAAGTGCAAAAAGTGTTTTTTCCACACTAATACAAGTGCAAAAGTGGTTTCCTGCACCAACACCAGTGCGAAAAGTGGTTTTTCAACACTAACACATGTGCGAAAAGTGGTTTTTCAACACTAACACAAGTGCGAAAAGTGGTTTTTCAACACTATCACAAGTGCAAAAAGTGTTTTTTTCACACTATTACAAGTGCAAAAGTGGTTTCCTGCACCAACACAAGTGCGAAAAGTGGTTTTTCAACACTAACACAAGTGCGAAAAGTGATTTTTCAACACTAACACAAGTGCGAAAAGTGGTTTTTCCACACTTATACAAGTGCAAAAGTGGTTTCCTGCACCAACACAAGTGCGAAAAGTGGTTTTTCAACAATAACACAAGTGCGAAAAGTGGTTTTTCAACACTAACACAAGTGCGAAAAGTGGTTTTTCCACACTAATACAAGTGCAAAAGTGGTTTCCTGCACCAACACAAGTGCGAAAAGTGGTTTTTCAACACTAACACAAGTGCGAAAAGTGGTTTTTCAACACTATCACAAGTGCAAAAAGTGTTTTTTCCACACTAATACAAGTGCAAAAGTGGTTTCCTGCACCAACACAAGTGCGAAAAGTGATTTTTCAACACTAACACAAGTGCGAAAAGTGGTTTTTCAACACTAACACAAGTGCGAAAAGTGGTTTTTCAACACTAACACAAGTGCAAAAAGTAGTTTTTCCACACTAATACAAGTGCAAAAGTGGTTTCCTGCACCAACACAAGTGCGAAAAGTGGTTTTTCAATACTAACACAAGTGCGAAAAGTGGTTTTTCAACACTAACACAAGTGCGAAAAGTGGTTTTTCAACACTATCACAAGTGCAAAAAGTGTTTTTTCCACACTAATACAAGTGCAAAAGTGGTTTCCTGCACCAACACAAGTGCGAAAAGTGGTTTTTCAACACTAACACAAGTGCGAAAAGTGATTTTTCAACACTAATACAAGTGCAAAAGTGGTTTCCTGCACCAACACAAGTGCGAAAAGTGATTTTTCAACACTATCACAAGTACAAAAAGTGTTTTTTCCACACTAATACAAGTGCAAAAGTGGTTTCCTGCACCAACACAAGTGCGAAAAGTGGTTTTTCAACACTAACACAAGTGCGAAAAGTGGTTTTTCAACACTAACACAAGTGCGAAAAGTGGTTTTTCAACACTATCACAAGTGCAAAAAGTGTTTTTTCCACACTAATACAAGTGCAAAAGTGGTTTCCTGCACCAACACAAGTGCGAAAAGTGGTTTTTCAACACTAACACAAGTGCGAAAAGTGGTTTTTCAACACTAATTCAAGTGCGAAAAGTGGTTTTTCCACACTAATACAAGTGCAAAAGTGGCTTCCTGCACCAACACAAGTGCGAAAAGTGGTTTTTCAACACTAACACAAGTGCGAAAAGTGGTTTTTCAACACTATCACAAGTGCAAAAAGTGTTTTTACCACACTAATACAAGTGCAAAAGTGGTTTCCTGCACCAACACAAGTGCGAAAAGTGGTTTTTCAACACTATCACAAGTGCGAAAAGTGGTTTTTCAACACTATCACAAGTGCAAAAAGTGTTTTTTCCACACTAATACAAGTGCAAAAGTGGTTTCCTGCACCAACACAAGTGCGAAAAGTGGTTTTTCAACACTAACACAAGTGCGAAAAGTGGTTTTTCAACACTAACACAAGTGCGAAAAGTGGTTTTTCAACACTATCACAAGTGCAAAAAGTGTGTTTTCCACACTAATACAAGTGCAAAAGTGGTTTCCTGCACCAACACAAGTGCGAAAAGTGGTTTTTCAACACTAACACAAGTGCGAAAAGTGGTTTTTCAACACTAACACAAGTGCGAAAAGTGGTTTTTCCACACTAATACAAGTGCAAAAGTGGTTTCCTGCACCAACACAAGTGCGAAAAGTGGTTTTTCAACAATAACACAAGTGCGAAAAGTGGTTTTTCAACACTAACACAAGTGCGAAAAGTGGTTTTTCCACACTAATGCAAGTGCAAAAGTGGTTTCCTGCACCAACACAAGTGCGAAAAGTGGTTTTTCAACACTAACACAAGTGCGAAAAGTGGTTTTTCAACACTATCACAAGTGCAAAAAGTGTTTTTTCCACACTAATACAAGTGCAAAAGTGGTTTCCTGCACCAACACAAGTGCGAAAAGTGGTTTTTCAACACTAACACAAGTGCGAAAAGTGGTTTTTCAACACTAACACAAGTGCAAAAAGTGGTTTTTCAACACTATCTCAAGTGCAAAAAGTGTTTTTTCCACACTAATACAAGTGCAAAAGTGGTTTCCTGCACCAACACAAGTGCGAAAAGTGGTTTTTCAACACTAACACAAGTGCGAAAAGTGGTTTTTCAACACTATCAACAAGTGCAAAAAGTGTTTTTTCCACACTAATACAAGTGCAAAAGTGTTTCCTGCACCAACACCAGTGCGAAAAGTGGTTTTTCACACTAACACATGTGCAAAAAGTGGTTTTTCAACACTAACACAAGTGCGAAAAGTGGTTTTTCAACACTATCACAAGTGCAAAAAGTGTTTTTTCCACACTAATACAAGTGCAAAGTGGTTTCCTGCACCAACACAAGTGCGAAAAGTGGTTTTTCAACACTAACACAAGTGCGAAAAGTGATTTTTCAACACTAACACAAGTGCGAAAAGTGGTTTTTCCACACTTATACAAGTGCAAAAGTGTTTCCTGCACCAACACAAGTGCGAAAAGTGGTTTTTTCAACACTAACACAAGTGCGAAAAGTGGTTTTTCAACACTAACACAAGTGCGAAAAGTGGTTTTTCAACACTATCACAAGTGCAAAAAGTGTTTTTCCACACTACTACAAGTGCAAAAGTGGTTTCCTGCACCAACACAAGTGCGAAAAGTGGTTTTTCAACACTAACAACAAGTGCGAAAAGTGGTTTTTCAACACTATCACAAGTGCAAAAAGTGTTTTTTCCACACTAATACAAGTGCAAAAGTGGTTTCCTGCACCAACACAAGTGCGAAAAGTGGTTTTTCAACACTAACACAAGTGCGAAAAGTGGTTTTTCAACACTATCACAAGTGCAAAAAGTGTTTTTTCCACACTAATACACATGTGCAAAAGTGGTTTCCTGCACCAACACAAGTGCGAAAAGTGGTTTTTCAACACTAACACAAGTGCGAAAAGTGGTTTTTCAACACTAACACAAGTGCGAAAAGTGGTTTTTCAACACTATCACAAGTGCAAAAAGTGTTTTTTCCACACTAATACAAGTGCAAAAGTGGTTTCCTGCACCAACACAAGTGCGAAAAGTGGTTTTTCAACACTAACACAAGTGCGAAAAGTGGTTTTTCAACACTATCACAAGTGCAAAAAGTGTTTTTCCACACTAATACAAGTGCAAAAGTGGTGTCCTGCACCAACACAAGTGCGAAAAGTGGTTTTTCAACACTAACACAAGTGCGAAAAGTGGTTTTTCAACACTAACACAAGTGCGAAAAGTGGTTTTTCCACACTAATACAAGTGCAAAAGTGGTTTCCTGCACCAACACAAGTGCGAAAAGTGGTTTTTCAACACTAACACAAGTGCGAAAAGTGGTTTTTCAACACTATCACAAGTGCAAAAAGTGTTTTCCACACTAATACAAGTGCAAAAGTGGTTTCCTGCACCAACACAAGTGCGAATAAAGTGGTCTTTCAACACTAACACAAGTGCGAAAAGTGGTTTTTCAACACTAACACAAGTGCGAAAAGTGTTTTTTTCCACACTAATACAAGTGCAAAAGTGGTTTCCTGCACCAACACAAGTGCGAAAAGTGGTTTTTCAACAATAACACAAGTGCGAAAAGTGGTTTTTCAACACTAACACAAGTGCGAAAAGTGGTTTTTCAACACTATCACAAGTGCAAAAAGTGTTTTTACCACACTAATACAAGTGCAAAAGTGGTTTCCTGCACCAACACAAGTGCGAAAAGTGGTTTTTCAACACTATCCACAAGTGCAAAAAGTGTTTTTTCCACACTAATACAAGTGCAAAAGTGGTTGCCTGCACCAACACAAGTGCGAAAAGTGGTTTTTCAACACTAACACAAGTGCGAAAAGTGGTTTTTCAACACTAACACAAGTGCGAAAGTGGTTTTTCAACACTATCACAAGTGCAAAAAGTGTGTTTTTACCATACTAATACAAGTGCAAAAGTGGTTTCCTGCACCAACACAAGTGCGAAAAGTGGTTTTTCAACACTAACACAAGTGCGAAAAGTGGTTTTTCAACACTATCACAAGTGCAAAAAGTGTTTTTTCCACACTAATACAAGTGCAAAAGTGGTTTCCTGCACCAACACCAGTGCGAAAAGTGGTTTTTCAACACTAACACATGTGCGAAAAGTGGTTTTTCAACACTAACACAAGTGCGAAAGTGGTTTTTCAACACTATCACAAGTGCAAAAAGTGTTTTTTTCACACTATTACAAGTGCAAAAGTGGTTTCCTGCACCAACACAAGTGCGAAAAGTGGTTTTTCAACACTAACACAAGTGCGAAAAGTGATTTTTCAACACTAACACAAGTGCGAAAAGTGGTTTTTCCACACTTATACAAGTGCAAAAGTGGTTTCCTGCACCAACACAAGTGCGAAAAGTGGTTTTTCAACAATAACACAAGTGCGAAAAGTGGTTTTTCAACACTAACACAAGTGCGAAAAGTGGTTTTTCCACACTAATACAAGTGCAAAAGTGGTTTCCTGCACCAACACAAGTGCGAAAAGTGGTTTTTCAACACTAACACAAGTGCGAAAAGTGGTTTTTCAACACTATCACAAGTGCAAAAAGTGTTTTTTCCACACTAATACAAGTGCAAAAGTGGTTTCCTGCACCAACACAAGTGTGAAAAGTGATTTTTCAACACTAACACAAGTGCGAAAAGTGGTTTTTCAACACTAACACAAGTGCGAAAAGTGGTTTTTCAACACTAACACAAGTGCAAAAAGTAGTTTTTCCACACTAATACAAGTGCAAAAGTGGTTTCCTGCACCAACACAAGTGCGAAAAGTGGTTTTTCAACACTAACACAAGTGCGAAAAGTGGTTTTCAACACTAACACAAGTGCGAAAAGTGGTTTTTCAACACTATCACAAGTGCAAAAAGTGTTTTTTCCACACTAATACAAGTGCAAAAGTGGTTTCCTGCACCAACACAAGTGCGAAAAGTGGTTTTTCAACACTAACACAAGTGCGAAAAGTGATTTTTCAACACTAATACAAGTGCAAAAGTGGTTTCCTGCACCAACACAAGTGCGAAAAGTGATTTTTCAACACTATCACAAGTACAAAAAGTGTTTTTTCCACACTAATACAAGTGCAAAAGTGGTTTCCTGCACCAACACAAGTGCGAAAAGTGGCTTTTCAACACTAACACAAGTGCGAAAAGTGGTTTTTCAACACTAACACAAGTGCGAAAAGTGGTTTTTCAACACTATCACAAGTGCAAAAAGTGTTTTTTCCACACTAATACAAGTGCAAAAGTGGTTTCCTGCACCAACACAAGTGCGAAAAGTGGTTTTTCAACACTAACACAAGTGCGAAAAGTGGTTTTTCAACACTAATTCAAGTGCGAAAAGTGGTTTTTCCACACTAATACAAGTGCAAAAGTGGCTTCCTGCACCAACACAAGTGCGAAAAGTGGTTTTTCAACACTAACACAAGTGCGAAAAGTGGTTTTTCAACACTATCACAAGTGCAAAAAGTGTTTTTACCACACTAATACAAGTGCAAAAGTGGTTTCCTGCACCAACACAAGTGCGAAAAGTGGTTTTTCAACACTATCACAAGTGCGAAAAGTGGTTTTTCAACACTATCACAAGTGCAAAAAGTGTTTTTTCCACACTAATACAAGTGCAAAAGTGGTTTCCTGCACCAACACAAGTGCGAAAAGTGGTTTTTCAACACTAACACAAGTGCGAAAAGTGGTTTTTCAACACTAACACAAGTGCGAAAAGTGGTTTTTCAACACTATCACAAGTGCAAAAAGTGTGTTTTCCACACTAATACAAGTGCAAAAGTGGTTTCCTGCACCAACACAAGTGCGAAAAGTGGTTTTTCAACACTAACACAAGTGCGAAAAGTGGTTTTTCAACACTAACACAAGTGCGAAAAGTGGTTTTTCCACACTAATACAAGTGCAAAAGTGGTTTCCTGCACCAACACAAGTGCGAAAAGTGGTTTTTCAACAATAACACAAGTGCGAAAAGTGGTTTTTCAACACTAACACAAGTGCGAAAAGTGGTTTTTCCACACTAATGCAAGTGCAAAAGTGGTTTCCTGCACCAACACAAGTGCGAAAAGTGGTTTTTCAACACTAACACAAGTGCGAAAAGTGGTTTTTCAACACTATCACAAGTGCAAAAAGTGTTTTTTCCACACTAATACAAGTGCAAAAGTGGTTTCCTGCACCAACACAAGTGCGAAAAGTGGTTTTTCAACACTAACACAAGTGCGAAAAGTGGTTTTTCAACACTAACACAAGTGCAAAAAGTGGTTTTTCAACACTATCTCAAGTGCAAAAAGTGTTTTTTCCACACTAATACAAGTGCAAAAGTGGTTTCCTGCACCAACACAAGTGCGAAAAGTGGTTTTTCAACACTAACACAAGTGCGAAAAGTGGTTTTTCAACACTATCACAAGTGCAAAAAGTGTTTTTTCCACACTAATACAAGTGCAAAAGTGGTTTCCTGCACCAACACCAGTGCGAAAAGTGGTTTTTCAACACTAACACATGTGCAAAAAGTGGTTTTTCAACACTACACAAGTGCGAAAAGTGGTTTTTCAACACTATCACAAGTGCAAAAAGTGTTTTTTCCACACTAATACAAGTGCAAAGTGGTTTCCTGCACCAACACAAGTGCGAAAAGTGGTTTTTCAACACTAACACAAGTGCGAAAAGTGATTTTTCAACACTAACACAAGTGCGAAAAGTGGTTTTTCCACACTTATACAAGTGCAAAAGTGGTTTCCTGCACCAACACAAGTGCGAAAAGTGGTTTTTCAACACTAACACAAGTGCGAAAAGTGGTTTTTCAACACTAACACAAGTGCGAAAAGTGGTTTTTCAACACTATCACAAGTGAAAAAAGTGTTTTTTCCACACTAATACAAGTGCAAAAGTGGTTTCCTGCACCAACACAAGTGCGAAAAGTGGTTTTTCAACACTAACACAAGTGCGAAAAGTGGTTTTTCAACACTATCACAAGTGCAAAAAGTGTTTTTTCCACACTAATACAAGTGCAAAAGTGGTTTCCTGCACCAACACAAGTGCAAAAAGTGGTTTTTCAACACTAACACAAGTGCGAAAAGTGGCTTTTCAACACTATCACAAGTGCAAAAAGTGTTTTTTCCACACTAATACAAGTGCAAAAGTGGTTTCCTGCACCAACACAAGTGCGAAAAGTGGTTTTTCAACACTAACACAAGTGCGAAAAGTGGTTTTTCAACACTAACACAAGTGCGAAAAGTGGTTTTTCAACACTATCACAAGTGCAAAAAGTGTTTTTTCCACACTAATACAAGTGCAAAAGTGGTTGCCTGCACCAACACAAGTGCGAAAAGTGGTTTTTCAACACTAACACAAGTGCGAAAAGTGGTTTTTCAACACTAACACAAGTGCGAAAAGTGGTTTTTCCACACTAATACAAGTGCAAAAGTGGTTTCCTGCAACAACACAAGTGCGAAAAGTGGTTTTTCAACACTAACACAAGTGCGAAAAGTGGTTTTTCAACACTATCACAAGTGCAAAAAGTGTTTTTACCACACTAATACAAGTGCAAAAGTGGTTTCCTGCACCAACACAAGTGCGAAAAGTGGTTTTTCAACACTAACACAAGTGCGAAAAGTGGTTTTTCAACACTATCACAAGTGCAAAAAGTGTTTTTCCACACTAATACAAGTGCAAAAGTGGTTTCCTGCACCAACACAAGTGCGAAAAGTGGTTTTTCAACACTAACACAAGTGCGAAAAGTGGTTTTTCAACACTAACACAAGTGCGAAAAGTGGTTTTTCAACACTATCACAAGTGCAAAAAGTGTTTTTACCACACTAATACAAGTGCGAAAAGTGGTTTTTCAACACTAACACAAGTGCGAAAAGTGGTTTTTCAACACTAACACAAGTGCGAAAAGTGGTTTTTCCACACTAATACAAGTGCAAAAGTGGTTTCCTGCACCAACACAAGTGCGAAAAGTGGTTTTTCAACAATAACACAAGTGCGAAAAGTGGTTTTTCAACACTAACACAAGTGCGAAAAGTGGTTTTTCCACACTAATGCAAGTGCAAAAGTGGTTTCCTGCACCAACACAAGTGCGAAAAGTGGTTTTTCAACACTAACACAAGTGCGAAAAGTGGTTTTTCAACACTATCACAAGTGCAAAAAGTGTTTTTTCCACACTAATACAAGTGCAAAAGTGGTTTCCTGCACCAACACAAGTGCGAAAAGTGGTTTTTCAACACTAACACAAGTGCGAAAAGTGGTTTTTCAACACTAACACAAGTGCGAAAAGTGGTTTTTCAACACTATCTCAAGTGCAGAAAGTGTTTTTTCCACACTAATACAAGTGCAAAAGTGGTTTCCTGCACCAACACAAGTGCGAAAAGTGGTTTTTCAACACTAACACAAGTGCGAAAAGTGGTTTTTCAACACTATCACAAGTGCAAAAAGTGTTTTTTCCACACTAATACAAGTGCAAAAGTGGTTTCCTGCACCAACACCAGTGCGAAAAGTGGTTTTTCAACACTAACACATGTGCAAAAAGTGGTTTTTCAACACTAACACAAGTGCGAAAAGTGGTTTTTCAACACTATCACAAGTGCAAAAAGTGTTTTTTCCACACTAATACAAGTGCAAAGTGGTTTCCTGCACCAACACAAGTGCGAAAAGTGGTTTTTCAACACTAACACAAGTGCGAAAAGTGATTTTTCAACACTAACACAAGTGCGAAAAGTGGTTTTTCCACACTTATACAAGTGCAAAAGTGGTTTCCTGCACCAACACAAGTGCGAAAAGTGGTTTTTCAACACTAACACAAGTGCGAAAAGTGGTTTTTCAACACTAACACAAGTGCGAAAAGTGGTTTTTCAACACTATCACAAGTGAAAAAAGTGTTTTTTCCACACTAATACAAGTGCAAAAGTGGTTTCCTGCACCAACACAAGTGCGAAAAGTGGTTTTTCAACACTAACACAAGTGCGAAAAGTGGTTTTTCAACACTATCACAAGTGCAAAAAGTGTTTTTTCCACACTAATACAAGTGCAAAAGTGGTTTCCTGCACCAACACAAGTGCAAAAAGTGGTTTTTCAACACTAACACAAGTGCGAAAAGTGGCTTTTCAACACTATCACAAGTGCAAAAAGTGTTTTTTCCACACTAATACAAGTGCAAAAGTGGTTTCCTGCACCAACACAAGTGCGAAAAGTGGTTTTTCAACACTAACACAAGTGCGAAAAGTGGTTTTTCAACACTAACACAAGTGCGAAAAGTGGTTTTTCAACACTATCACAAGTGCAAAAAGTGTTTTTTCCACACTAATACAAGTGCAAAAGTGGTTGCCTGCACCAACACAAGTGCGAAAAGTGGTTTTTCAACACTAACACAAGTGCGAAAAGTGGTTTTTCAACACTAACACAAGTGCGAAAAGTGGTTTTTCCACACTAATACAAGTGCAAAAGTGGTTTCCTGCAACAACACAAGTGCGAAAAGTGGTTTTTCAACACTAACACAAGTGCGAAAAGTGGTTTTTCAACACTATCACAAGTGCAAAAAGTGTTTTTACCACACTAATACAAGTGCAAAAGTGGTTTCCTGCACCAACACAAGTGCGAAAAGTGGTTTTTCAACACTAACACAAGTGCGAAAAGTGGTTTTTCAACACTATCACAAGTGCAAAAAGTGTTTTTCCACACTAATACAAGTGCAAAAGTGGTTTCCTGCACCAACACAAGTGCGAAAAGTGGTTTTTCAACACTAACACAAGTGCGAAAAGTGGTTTTTCAACACTAACACAAGTGCGAAAAGTGGTTTTTCAACACTATCACAAGTGCAAAAAGTGTTTTTACCACACTAATACAAGTGCAAAAGTGGTTTCCTGCACCAACACAAGTGCGAAAAGTGGTTTTTCAACACTAACACAAGTGCAAAAAGTGGTTTTTCAACACTATCACAAGTGCAAAAAGTGTTTTTTCCACACTAATACAAGTGCAAAAGTGGTTTCCTGCACCAACACTAGTGCAAAAAGTGGTTTTTCAACACTAACACAAGTGCGAAAAGTGGTTTTTCAACACTAACACAAGTGCGAAAAGTGTTTTTTCCACACTAATACAAGTGCAAAAGTGGTTTCCTGCACCAACACAAGTGCGAAAAGTGGTCTTTCAACACTAACACAAGTGCGAAAAGTGGTTTTTCAACAGTATCACAAGTGCAAAAAGTGTTTTTTCCACACTAATACAAGTGCAAAAGTGGTTTCCTGCACCAACACAAGTGCGAAAAGTGGTTTTTCAACACTAACACAAGTGCGAAAAGTGGTTTTTCAACACTAACACAAGTGCGAAAAGTGGTTTTTCAACACTATCACAAGTGCAAAAAGTGTTTTTTCCACACTAATACAAGTGCAAAAGTGGTTTCCTGCACCAACACAAGTGCGAAAAGTGGTTTTTCAACACTAACACAAGTGCGAAAAGTGGTTTTTCAACACTAACACAAGTGCGAAAAGTGGTTTTTCAACACTATCACAAGTGCAAAAAGTGTTTTTTCCACACTAATACAAGTGCAAAAGTGGTTTCCTGCACCAACACAAGTGCGAAAAGTGGTTTTTCAACACTAACACAAGTGCAAAAAGTGGTTTTTCAACACTATCACAAGTGCAAGAAGTGTTTTTTCCACACTAATACAAGTGCAAAGTGGTTTCCTGCACCAACACAAGTGCGAAAAGTGGTTTTTCAACACTAACACAAGTGCGAAAAGTGATTTTTCAACACTAACACAAGTGCGAAAAGTGGTTTTTCCACACTTATACAAGTGCAAAAGTGGTTTCCTGCACCAACACAAGTGCGAAAAGTGGTTTTTCAACACTAACACAAGTGCGAAAAGTAGTTTTTCAACACTAACACAAGTGCGAAAAGTGGTTTTTCAACACTATCACAAGTGAAAAAAGTGTTTTTTCCACACTAATACAAGTGCAAAAGTGGTTTCCTGCACCAACACAAGTGCGAAAAGTGGTTTTTCAACACTAACACAAGTGCGAAAAGTGGTTTTTCAACACTATCACAAGTGCAAAAAGTGTTTTTTCCACACTAATACAAGTGCAAAAGTGGTTTCCTGCACCAACACAAGTGCGAAAAGTGGTTTTTCAACACTAACACAAGTGCGAAAAGTGGTTTTTCAACACTAACACAAGTGCGAAAAGTGGTTTTTCAACACTATCACAAGTGCAAAAAGTGTTTTTTCCACACTAATACAAGTGCAAAAGTGGTTTCCTGCACCAACACAAGTGCGAAAAGTGGTTTTTCAACACTAACACAAGTGCGAAAAGTGGTTTTTCAACACTAACACAAGTGCGAAAAGTGGTTTTTCAACACTATCACAAGTGCAAAAAGTGTTTTTTCCACACTAATACAAGTGCAAAAGTGGTTTCCTGCACCAACACAAGTGCGAAAAGTGGTTTTTCAACACTAACACAAGTGCGAAAAGTGGTTTTTCAACACTAACACAAGTGCGAAAAGTGGTTTTTCAACACTATCACAAGTGCAAAAAGTGTTTTTTCCACACTAATACAAGTGCAAAAGTGGTTGCCTGCACCAACACAAGTGCGAAAAGTGGTTTTTCAACACTAACACAAGTGCGAAAAGTGGTTTTTCAACACTAACACAAGTGCGAAAAGTGGTTTTTCCACACTAATACAAGTGCAAAAGTGGTTTCCTGCAACAACACAAGTGCGAAAAGTGGTTTTTCAACACTAACACAAGTGCGAAAAGTGGTTTTTCAACACTATCACAAGTGCAAAAAGTGTTTTTACCACACTAATACAAGTGCAAAAGTGGTTTCCTGCACCAACACAAGTGCGAAAAGTGGTTTTTCAACACTAACACAAGTGCGAAAAGTGGTTTTTCAACACTATCACAAGTGCAAAAAGTGTTTTTCCACACTAATACAAGTGCAAAAGTGGTTTCCTGCACCAACACAAGTGCGAAAAGTGGTTTTTCAACACTAACACAAGTGCGAAAAGTGGTTTTTCAACACTAACACAAGTGCGAAAAGTGGTTTTTCAACACTATCACAAGTGCAAAAAGTGTTTTTACCACACTAATACAAGTGCGAAAAGTGGTTTTTCAACACTAACACAAGTGCGAAAAGTGGTTTTTCAACACTAACACAAGTGCGAAAAGTGGTTTTTCCACACTAATACAAGTGCAAAAGTGGTTTCCTGCACCAACACAAGTGCGAAAAGTGGTTTTTCAACAATAACACAAGTGCGAAAAGTGGTTTTTCAACACTAACACAAGTGCGAAAAGTGGTTTTTCCACACTAATGCAAGTGCAAAAGTGGTTTCCTGCACCAACACAAGTGCGAAAAGTGGTTTTTCAACACTAACACAAGTGCGAAAAGTGGTTTTTCAACACTATCACAAGTGCAAAAAGTGTTTTTTCCACACTAATACAAGTGCAAAAGTGGTTTCCTGCACCAACACAAGTGCGAAAAGTGGTTTTTCAACACTAACACAAGTGCGAAAAGTGGTTTTTCAACACTAACACAAGTGCGAAAAGTGGTTTTTCAACACTATCTCAAGTGCAGAAAGTGTTTTTTCCACACTAATACAAGTGCAAAAGTGGTTTCCTGCACCAACACAAGTGCGAAAAGTGGTTTTTCAACACTAACACAAGTGCGAAAAGTGGTTTTTCAACACTATCACAAGTGCAAAAAGTGTTTTTTCCACACTAATACAAGTGCAAAAGTGGTTTCCTGCACCAACACCAGTGCGAAAAGTGGTTTTTCAACACTAACACATGTGCAAAAAGTGGTTTTTCAACACTAACACAAGTGCGAAAAGTGGTTTTTCAACACTATCACAAGTGCAAAAAGTGTTTTTTCCACACTAATACAAGTGCAAAGTGGTTTCCTGCACCAACACAAGTGCGAAAAGTGGTTTTTCAACACTAACACAAGTGCGAAAAGTGATTTTTCAACACTAACACAAGTGCGAAAAGTGGTTTTTCCACACTTATACAAGTGCAAAAGTGGTTTCCTGCACCAACACAAGTGCGAAAAGTGGTTTTTCAACACTAACACAAGTGCGAAAAGTGGTTTTTCAACACTAACACAAGTGCGAAAAGTGGTTTTTCAACACTATCACAAGTGAAAAAAGTGTTTTTTCCACACTAATACAAGTGCAAAAGTGGTTTCCTGCACCAACACAAGTGCGAAAAGTGGTTTTTCAACACTAACACAAGTGCGAAAAGTGGTTTTTCAACACTATCACAAGTGCAAAAAGTGTTTTTTCCACACTAATACAAGTGCAAAAGTGGTTTCCTGCACCAACACAAGTGCAAAAAGTGGTTTTTCAACACTAACACAAGTGCGAAAAGTGGCTTTTCAACACTATCACAAGTGCAAAAAGTGTTTTTTCCACACTAATACAAGTGCAAAAGTGGTTTCCTGCACCAACACAAGTGCGAAAAGTGGTTTTTCAACACTAACACAAGTGCGAAAAGTGGTTTTTCAACACTAACACAAGTGCGAAAAGTGGTTTTTCAACACTATCACAAGTGCAAAAAGTGTTTTTTCCACACTAATACAAGTGCAAAAGTGGTTGCCTGCACCAACACAAGTGCGAAAAGTGGTTTTTCAACACTAACACAAGTGCGAAAAGTGGGTTTTCAACACTAACACAAGTGCGAAAAGTGGTTTTTCCACACTAATACAAGTGCAAAAGTGGTTTCCTGCAACAACACAAGTGCGAAAAGTGGTTTTTCAACACTAACACAAGTGCGAAAAGTGGTTTTTCAACACTATCACAAGTGCAAAAAGTGTTTTTACCACACTAATACAAGTGCAAAAGTGGTTTCCTGCACCAACACAAGTGCGAAAAGTGGTTTTTCAACACTAACACAAGTGCGAAAAGTGGTTTTTCAACACTATCACAAGTGCAAAAAGTGTTTTTCCACACTAATACAAGTGCAAAAGTGGTTTCCTGCACCAACACAAGTGCGAAAAGTGGTTTTTCAACACTAACACAAGTGCGAAAAGTGGTTTTTCAACACTAACACAAGTGCGAAAAGTGGTTTTTCAACACTATCACAAGTGCAAAAAGTGTTTTTACCACACTAATACAAGTGCAAAAGTGGTTTCCTGCACCAACACAAGTGCGAAAAGTGGTTTTTCAACACTAACACAAGTGCAAAAAGTGGTTTTTCAACACTATCACAAGTGCAAAAAGTGTTTTTTCCACACTAATACAAGTGCAAAAGTGGTTTCCTGCACCAACACTAGTGCAAAAAGTGGTTTTTCAACACTAACACAAGTGCGAAAAGTGGTTTTTCAACACTAACACAAGTGCGAAAAGTGTTTTTTCCACACTAATACAAGTGCAAAAGTGGTTTCCTGCACCAACACAAGTGCGAAAAGTGGTCTTTCAACACTAACACAAGTGCGAAAAGTGGTTTTTCAACAGTATCACAAGTGCAAAAAGTGTTTTTTCCACACTAATACAAGTGCAAAAGTGGTTTCCTGCACCAACACAAGTGCGAAAAGTGGTTTTTCAACACTAACACAAGTGCGAAAAGTGGTTTTTCAACACTAACACAAGTGCGAAAAGTGGTTTTTCAACACTATCACAAGTGCAAAAAGTGTTTTTTCCACACTAATACAAGTGCAAAAGTGGTTTCCTGCACCAACACAAGTGCGAAAAGTGGTTTTTCAACACTAACACAAGTGCGAAAAGTGGTTTTTCAACACTAACACAAGTGCGAAAAGTGGTTTTTCAACACTATCACAAGTGCAAAAAGTGTTTTTTCCACACTAATACAAGTGCAAAAGTGGTTTCCTGCACCAACACAAGTGCGAAAAGTGGTTTTTCAACACTAACACAAGTGCAAAAAGTGGTTTTTCAACACTATCACAAGTGCAAGAAGTGTTTTTTCCACACTAATACAAGTGCAAAGTGGTTTCCTGCACCAACACAAGTGCGAAAAGTGGTTTTTCAACACTAACACAAGTGCGAAAAGTGATTTTTCAACACTAACACAAGTGCGAAAAGTGGTTTTTCCACACTTATACAAGTGCAAAAGTGGTTTCCTGCACCAACACAAGTGCGAAAAGTGGTTTTTCAACACTAACACAAGTGCGAAAAGTAGTTTTTCAACACTAACACAAGTGCGAAAAGTGGTTTTTCAACACTATCACAAGTGAAAAAAGTGTTTTTTCCACACTAATACAAGTGCAAAAGTGGTTTCCTGCACCAACACAAGTGCGAAAAGTGGTTTTTCAACACTAACACAAGTGCGAAAAGTGGTTTTTCAACACTATCACAAGTGCAAAAAGTGTTTTTTCCACACTAATACAAGTGCAAAAGTGGTTTCCTGCACCAACACAAGTGCGAAAAGTGGTTTTTCAACACTAACACAAGTGCGAAAAGTGGTTTTTCAACACTAACACAAGTGCGAAAAGTGGTTTTTCAACACTATCACAAGTGCAAAAAGTGTTTTTTCCACACTAATACAAGTGCAAAAGTGGTTTCCTGCACCAACACAAGTGCGAAAAGTGGTTTTTCAACACTAACACAAGTGCGAAAAGTGGTTTTTCAACACTAACACAAGTGCGAAAAGTGGTTTTTCAACACTATCACAAGTGCAAAAAGTGTTTTTTCCACACTAATACAAGTGCAAAAGTGGTTTCCTGCACCAACACAAGTGCGAAAAGTGGTTTTTCAACACTAACACAAGTGCGAAAAGTGGTTTTTCAACACTAATTCAAGTGCGAAAAGTGGTTTTTCCACACTAATACAAGTGCAAAAGTGGCTTCCTGCACCAACACAAGTGCGAAAAGTGGTTTTTCAACACTAACACAAGTGCGAAAAGTGGTTTTTCAACACTATCACAAGTGCAAAAAGTGTTTTTCCACACTAATACAAGTGCAAAAGTGGTTTCCTGCACCAACACAAGTGCGAAAAGTGGTTTTTCAACACTAACACAAGTGCGAAAAGTGGTTTTTCCACACTAATACAAGTGCAAAAGTGGTTTCCTGCACCAACACAAGTGCGAAAAGTGGTTTTTCAACACTAACACAAGTGCGAAAAGTGGTTTTTCAACACTATCACAAGTGCAAAAAGTGTTTTTCCACACTAATACAAGTGCAAAAGTGGTTTCCTGCACCAACACAAGTGCGAAAAGTGGTTTTTCAACACTAACACAAGTGCGAAAAGTGGTTTTTCAACACTAACACAAGTGCGAAAAGTGGTTTTTCAACACTATCACAAGTGCAAAAAGTGTTTTTACCACACTAATACAAGTGCGAAAAGTGGTTTTTCAACACTAACACAAGTGCGAAAAGTGGTTTTTCAACACTAACACAAGTGCGAAAAGTGGTTTTTCCACACTAATACAAGTGCAAAAGTGGTTTCCTGCACCAACACAAGTGCGAAAAGTGGTTTTTCAACAATAACACAAGTGCGAAAAGTGGTTTTTCAACACTAACACAAGTGCGAAAAGTGGTTTTTCCACACTAATGCAAGTGCAAAAGTGGTTTCCTGCACCAACACAAGTGCGAAAAGTGGTTTTTCAACACTAACACAAGTGCGAAAAGTGGTTTTTCAACACTATCACAAGTGCAAAAAGTGTTTTTTCCACACTAATACAAGTGCAAAAGTGGTTTCCTGCACCAACACAAGTGCGAAAAGTGGTTTTTCAACACTAACACAAGTGCGAAAAGTGGTTTTTCAACACTAACACAAGTGCGAAAAGTGGTTTTTCAACACTATCTCAAGTGCAGAAAGTGTTTTTTCCACACTAATACAAGTGCAAAAGTGGTTTCCTGCACCAACACAAGTGCGAAAAGTGGTTTTTCAACACTAACACAAGTGCGAAAAGTGGTTTTTCAACACTATCACAAGTGCAAAAAGTGTTTTTTCCACACTAATACAAGTGCAAAAGTGGTTTCCTGCACCAACACCAGTGCGAAAAGTGGTTTTTCAACACTAACACATGTGCAAAAAGTGGTTTTTCAACACTAACACAAGTGCGAAAAGTGGTTTTTCAACACTATCACAAGTGCAAAAAGTGTTTTTTCCACACTAATACAAGTGCAAAGTGGTTTCCTGCACCAACACAAGTGCGAAAAGTGGTTTTTCAACACTAACACAAGTGCGAAAAGTGATTTTTCAACACTAACACAAGTGCGAAAAGTGGTTTTTCCACACTTATACAAGTGCAAAAGTGGTTTCCTGCACCAACACAAGTGCGAAAAGTGGTTTTTCAACACTAACACAAGTGCGAAAAGTGGTTTTTCAACACTAACACAAGTGCGAAAAGTGGTTTTTCAACACTATCACAAGTGAAAAAAGTGTTTTTTCCACACTAATACAAGTGCAAAAGTGGTTTCCTGCACCAACACAAGTGCGAAAAGTGGTTTTTCAACACTAACACAAGTGCGAAAAGTGGTTTTTCAACACTATCACAAGTGCAAAAAGTGTTTTTTCCACACTAATACAAGTGCAAAAGTGGTTTCCTGCACCAACACAAGTGCAAAAAGTGGTTTTTCAACACTAACACAAGTGCGAAAAGTGGCTTTTCAACACTATCACAAGTGCAAAAAGTGTTTTTTCCACACTAATACAAGTGCAAAAGTGGTTTCCTGCACCAACACAAGTGCGAAAAGTGGTTTTTCAACACTAACACAAGTGCGAAAAGTGGTTTTTCAACACTAACACAAGTGCGAAAAGTGGTTTTTCAACACTATCACAAGTGCAAAAAGTGTTTTTTCCACACTAATACAAGTGCAAAAGTGGTTGCCTGCACCAACACAAGTGCGAAAAGTGGTTTTTCAACACTAACACAAGTGCGAAAAGTGGTTTTTCAACACTAACACAAGTGCGAAAAGTGGTTTTTCCACACTAATACAAGTGCAAAAGTGGTTTCCTGCAACAACACAAGTGCGAAAAGTGGTTTTTCAACACTAACACAAGTGCGAAAAGTGGTTTTTCAACACTATCACAAGTGCAAAAAGTGTTTTTACCACACTAATACAAGTGCAAAAGTGGTTTCCTGCACCAACACAAGTGCGAAAAGTGGTTTTCAACACTAACACAAGTGCGAAAAGTGGTTTTTCAACACTATCACAAGTGCAAAAAGTGTTTTTCCACACTAATACAAGTGCAAAAGTGGTTTCCTGCACCAACACAAGTGCGAAAAGTGGTTTTTCAACACTAACACAAGTGCGAAAAGTGGTTTTTCAACACTAACACAAGTGCGAAAAGTGGTTTTTCAACACTATCACAAGTGCAAAAAGTGTTTTTACCACACTAATACAAGTGCAAAAGTGGTTTCCTGCACCAACACAAGTGCGAAAAGTGGTTTTTCAACACTAACACAAGTGCAAAAAGTGGTTTTTCAACACTATCACAAGTGCAAAAAGTGTTTTTTCCACACTAATACAAGTGCAAAAGTGGTTTCCTGCACCAACACTAGTGCAAAAAGTGGTTTTTCAACACTAACACAAGTGCGAAAAGTGGTTTTTCAACACTAACACAAGTGCGAAAAGTGTTTTTTCCACACTAATACAAGTGCAAAAGTGGTTTCCTGCACCAACACAAGTGCGAAAAGTGGTTTTTCAACACTAACACAAGTGCGAAAAGTGGTTTTTCAACAGTATCACAAGTGCAAAAAGTGTTTTTTCCACACTAATACAAGTGCAAAAGTGGTTTCCTGCACCAACACAAGTGCGAAAAGTGGTTTTTCAACACTAACACAAGTGCGAAAAGTGGTTTTTCAACACTAACACAAGTGCGAAAAGTGGTTTTTCAACACTATCACAAGTGCAAAAAGTGTTTTTTCCACACTAATACAAGTGCAAAAGTGGTTTCCTGCACCAACACAAGTGCGAAAAGTGGTTTTTCAACACTAACACAAGTGCGAAAAGTGGTTTTTCAACACTAACACAAGTGCGAAAAGTGGTTTTTCAACACTATCACAAGTGCAAAAAGTGTTTTTTCCACACTAATACAAGTGCAAAAGTGGTTTCCTGCACCAACACAAGTGCGAAAAGTGGTTTTTCAACACTAACACAAGTGCAAAAAGTGGTTTTTCAACACTATCACAAGTGCAAGAAGTGTTTTTTCCACACTAATACAAGTGCAAAGTGGTTTCCTGCACCAACACAAGTGCGAAAAGTGGTTTTTCAACACTAACACAAGTGCGAAAAGTGATTTTTCAACACTAACACAAGTGCGAAAAGTGGTTTTTCCACACTTATACAAGTGCAAAAGTGGTTTCCTGCACCAACACAAGTGCGAAAAGTGGTTTTTCAACACTAACACAAGTGCGAAAAGTAGTTTTTCAACACTAACACAAGTGCGAAAAGTGGTTTTTCAACACTATCACAAGTGAAAAAAGTGTTTTTTCCACACTAATACAAGTGCAAAAGTGGTTTCCTGCACCAACACAAGTGCGAAAAGTGGTTTTTCAACACTAACACAAGTGCGAAAAGTGGTTTTTCAACACTATCACAAGTGCAAAAAGTGTTTTTTCCACACTAATACAAGTGCAAAAGTGGTTTCCTGCACCAACACAAGTGCGAAAAGTGGTTTTTCAACACTAACACAAGTGCGAAAAGTGGTTTTTCAACACTAACACAAGTGCGAAAAGTGGTTTTTCAACACTATCACAAGTGCAAAAAGTGTTTTTTCCACACTAATACAAGTGCAAAAGTGGTTTCCTGCACCAACACAAGTGCGAAAAGTGGTTTTTCAACACTAACACAAGTGCGAAAAGTGGTTTTTCAACACTAACACAAGTGCGAAAAGTGGTTTTTCAACACTATCACAAGTGCAAAAAGTGTTTTTTCCACACTAATACAAGTGCAAAAGTGGTTTCCTGCACCAACACAAGTGCGAAAAGTGGTTTTTCAACACTAACACAAGTGCGAAAAGTGATTTTTCAACACTAATACAAGTGCAAAAGTGGTTTCCTGCACCAACACAAGTGCGAAAAGTGATTTTTCAACACTATCACAAGTACAAAAAGTGTTTTTTCCACACTAATACAAGTGCAAAAGTGGTTTCCTGCACCAACACAAGTGCGAAAAGTGGTTTTTCAACACTAACACAAGTGCGAAAAGTGGTTTTTCAACACTAACACAAGTGCGAAAAGTGGTTTTTCAACACTATCACAAGTGCAAAAAGTGTTTTTTCCACACTAATACAAGTGCAAAAGTGGTTTCCTGCACCAACACAAGTGCGAAAAGTGGTTTTTCAACACTAACACAAGTGCGAAAAGTGGTTTTTCAACACTAATTCAAGTGCGAAAAGTGGTTTTTCCACACTAATACAAGTGCAAAAGTGGCTTCCTGCACCAACACAAGTGCGAAAAGTGGTTTTTCAACACTAACACAAGTGCGAAAAGTGGTTTTTCAACACTATCACAAGTGCAAAAAGTGTTTTTACCACACTAATACAAGTGCAAAAGTGGTTTCCTGCACCAACACAAGTGCGAAAAGTGGTTTTTCAACACTATCACAAGTGCGAAAAGTGGTTTTTCAACACTATCACAAGTGCAAAAAGTGTTTTTTCCACACTAATACAAGTGCAAAAGTGGTTTCCTGCACCAACACAAGTGCGAAAAGTGGTTTTTCAACACTAACACAAGTGCGAAAAGTGGTTTTTCAACACTAACACAAGTGCGAAAAGTGGTTTTTCAACACTATCACAAGTGCAAAAAGTGTGTTTTCCACACTAATACAAGTGCAAAAGTGGTTTCCTGCACCAACACAAGTGCGAAAAGTGGTTTTTCAACACTAACACAAGTGCGAAAAGTGGTTTTTCAACACTAACACAAGTGCGAAAAGTGGTTTTTCCACACTAATACAAGTGCAAAAGTGGTTTCCTGCACCAACACAAGTGCGAAAAGTGGTTTTTCAACAATAACACAAGTGCGAAAAGTGGTTTTTCAACACTAACACAAGTGCGAAAAGTGGTTTTTCCACACTAATGCAAGTGCAAAAGTGGTTTCCTGCACCAACACAAGTGCGAAAAGTGGTTTTTCAACACTAACACAAGTGCGAAAAGTGGTTTTTCAACACTATCACAAGTGCAAAAAGTGTTTTTTCCACACTAATACAAGTGCAAAAGTGGTTTCCTGCACCACCACAAGTGCGAAAAGTGGTTTTTCAACACTAACACAAGTGCGAAAAGTGGTTTTTCAACACTAACACAAGTGCGAAAAGTGGTTTTTCAACACTATCTCAAGTGCAAAAAGTGTTTTTTCCACACTAATACAAGTGCAAAAGTGGTTTCCTGCACCAACACAAGTGCGAAAAGTGGTTTTTCAACACTAACACAAGTGCGAAAAGTGGTTTTTCAACACTATCACAAGTGCAAAAAGTGTTTTTTCCACACTAATACAAGTGCAAAAGTGGTTTCCTGCACCAACACCAGTGCGAAAAGTGGTTTTCAACACTAACACATGTGCAAAAATGGTTTTTCAACACTAACACAAGTGCGAAAAGTGGTTTTTCAACACTATCACAAGTGCAAAAAGTGTTTTTTCCACACTAATACAAGTGCAAAGTGGTTTCCTGCACCAACACAAGTGCGAAAAGTGGTTTTTCAACACTAACACAAGTGCGAAAAGTGATTTTTCAACACTAACACAAGTGCGAAAAGTGGTTTTTCCACACTTATACAAGTGCAAAAGTGGTTTCCTGCACCAACACAAGTGCGAAAAGTGGTTTTTCAACACTAACACAAGTGCGAAAAGTGGTTTTTCAACACTAACACAAGTGCGAAAAGTGGTTTTTCAACACTATCACAAGTGAAAAAAGTGTTTTTTCCACACTAATACAAGTGCAAAAGTGGTTTCCTGCACCAACACAAGTGCGAAAAGTGGTTTTTCAACACTAACACAAGTGCGAAAAGTGGTTTTTCAACACTATCACAAGTGCAAAAAGTGTTTTTTCCACACTAATACAAGTGCAAAAGTGGTTTCCTGCACCAACACAAGTGCAAAAAGTGGTTTTTCAACACTAACACAAGTGCGAAAAGTGGTTTTTCAACACTATCACAAGTGCAAAAAGTGTGTTTTCCACACTAATACAAGTGCAAAAGTGGTTTCCTGCACCAACACAAGTGCGAAAAGTGGTTTTTCAACACTAACACAAGTGCGAAAAGTGGTTTTTCAACACTAACACAAGTGCGAAAAGTGGTTTTTCCACACTAATACAAGTGCAAAAGTGGTTTCCTGCACCAACACAAGTGCGAAAAGTGGTTTTTCAACAATAACACAAGTGCGAAAAGTGGTTTTTCAACACTAACACAAGTGCGAAAAGTGGTTTTTCCACACTAATGCAAGTGCAAAAGTGGTTTCCTGCACCAACACAAGTGCGAAAAGTGGTTTTTCAACACTAACACAAGTGCGAAAAGTGGTTTTTCAACACTATCACAAGTGCAAAAAGTGTTTTTTCCACACTAATACAAGTGCAAAAGTGGTTTCCTGCACCAACACAAGTGCGAAAAGTGGTTTTTCAACACTAACACAAGTGCGAAAAGTGGTTTTTCAACACTAACACAAGTGCGAAAAGTGGTTTTTCAACACTATCTCAAGTGCAAAAAGTGTTTTTTCCACACTAATACAAGTGCAAAAGTGGTTTCCTGCACCAACACAAGTGCGAAAAGTGGTTTTTCAACACTAACACAAGTGCGAAAAGTGGTTTTTCAACACTATCACAAGTGCAAAAAGTGTTTTTTCCACACTAATACAAGTGCAAAAGTGGTTTCCTGCACCAACACCAGTGCGAAAAGTGGTTTTTCAACACTAACACATGTGCAAAAAGTGGTTTTTCAACACTAACACAAGTGCGAAAAGTGGTTTTTCAACACTATCACAAGTGCAAAAAGTGTTTTTTCCACACTAATACAAGTGCAAAGTGGTTTCCTGCACCAACACAAGTGCGAAAAGTGGTTTTTCAACACTAACACAAGTGCGAAAAGTGATTTTTCAACACTAACACAAGTGCGAAAAGTGGTTTTTCCACACTTATACAAGTGCAAAAGTGGTTTCCTGCACCAACACAAGTGCGAAAAGTGGTTTTTCAACACTAACACAAGTGCGAAAAGTGGTTTTTCAACACTAACACAAGTGCGAAAAGTGGTTTTTCAACACTATCACAAGTGAAAAAAGTGTTTTTTCCACACTAATACAAGTGCAAAAGTGGTTTCCTGCACCAACACAAGTGCGAAAAGTGGTTTTTCAACACTAACACAAGTGCGAAAAGTGGTTTTTCAACACTATCACAAGTGCAAAAAGTGTTTTTTCCACACTAATACAAGTGCAAAAGTGGTTTCCTGCACCAACACAAGTGCAAAAAGTGGTTTTTCAACACTAACACAAGTGCGAAAAGTGGCTTTTCAACACTATCACAAGTGCAAAAAGTGTTTTTTCCACACTAATACAAGTGCAAAAGTGGTTTCCTGCACCAACACAAGTGCGAAAAGTGGTTTTTCAACACTAACACAAGTGCGAAAAGTGGTTTTTCAACACTAACACAAGTGCGAAAAGTGGTTTTTCAACACTATCACAAGTGCAAAAAGTGTTTTTTCCACACTAATACAAGTGCAAAAGTGGTTGCCTGCACCAACACAAGTGCGAAAAGTGGTTTTTCAACACTAACACAAGTGCGAAAAGTGGTTTTTCAACACTAACACAAGTGCGAAAAGTGGTTTTTCCACACTAATACAAGTGCAAAAGTGGTTTCCTGCAACAACACAACTGCGAAAAGTGGTTTTTCAACACTAACACAAGTGCGAAAAGTGGTTTTTCAACACTATCACAAGTGCAAAAAGTGTTTTTACCACACTAATACAAGTGCAAAAGTGGTTTCCTGCACCAACACAAGTGCGAAAAGTGGTTTTTCAACACTAACACAAGTGCGAAAAGTGGTTTTTCAACACTATCACAAGTGCAAAAAGTGTTTTTCCACACTAATACAAGTGCAAAAGTGGTTTCCTGCACCAACACAAGTGCGAAAAGTGGTTTTTCAACACTAACACAAGTGCGAAAAGTGGTTTTTCAACACTAACACAAGTGCGAAAAGTGGTTTTTCAACACTATCACAAGTGCAAAAAGTGTTTTTACCACACTAATACAAGTGCAAAAGTGGTTTCCTGCACCAACGCAAGTGCGAAAAGTGGTTTTTCAACACTAACACAAGTGCAAAAAGTGGTTTTTCAACACTATCACAAGTGCAAAAAGTGTTTTTTCCACACTAATACAAGTGCAAAAGTGGTTTCCTGCACCAACACTAGTGCGAAAAGTGGTTTTTCAACACTAACACAAGTGCGAAAAGTGGTTTTTCAACACTAACACAAGTGCGAAAAGTGTTTTTTCCACACTAATACAAGTGCAAAAGTGGTTTCCTGCACCAACACAAGTGCGAAAAGTGGTTTTTCAACACGAACACAAGTGCGAAAAGTGGTTTTTCAACAGTATCACAAGTGCAAAAAGTGTTTTTTCCACACTAATACAAGTGCAAAAGTGGTTTCCTGCACCAACACAAGTGCGAAAAGTGGTTTTTCAACACTAACACAAGTGCGAAAAGTGGTTTTTCAACACTAACACAAGTGCGAAAAGTGGTTTTTCAACACTATCACAAGTGCAAAAAGTGTTTTTTCCACACTAATACAAGTGCAAAAGTGGTTTCCTGCACCAACACAAGTGCGAAAAGTGGTTTTTCAACACTAACACAAGTGCGAAAAGTGGTTTTTCAACACTAACACAAGTGCGAAAAGTGGTTTTTCAACACTATCACAAGTGCAAAAAGTGTTTTTTCCACACTAATACAAGTGCAAAAGTGGTTTCCTGCACCAACACAAGTGCGAAAAGTGGTTTTTCAACACTAACACAAGTGCGAAAAGTGGTTTTTCAACACTAACACAAGTGCGAAAAGTGGTTTTTCCACACTAATACAAGTGCAAAAGTGGTTTCCTGCACCAACACAAGTGCGAAAAGTGGTTTTTCAACACTAACACAAGTGCGAAAAGTGGTTTTTCAACACTAACACAAGTGCGAAAAGTGGTTTTTCAACACTATCACAAGTGCAAAAAGTGTTTTTTCCACACTACTACAAGTGCAAAAGTGGTTTCCTGCACCAACACAAGTGCGAAAAGTGGTTTTTCAACACTAACACAAGTGCGAAAAGTGGTTTTTCAACACTATCACAAGTGCAAGAAGTGTTTTTTCCACACTAATACAAGTGCAAAGTGGTTTCCTGCACCAACACAAGTGCGAAAAGTGGTTTTTCAATACTAACACAAGTGCGAAAAGTGATTTTTCAACACTAACACAAGTGCGAAAAGTGGTTTTTCCACACTTATACAAGTGCAAAAGTGGTTTCCTGCACCAACACAAGTGCGAAAAGTGGTTTTTCAACACTAACACAAGTGCGAAAAGTGGTTTTTCAACACTAACACAAGTGCGAAAAGTGGTTTTTCAACACTATCACAAGTGAAAAAAGTGTTTTTTCCACACTAATACAAGTGCAAAAGTGGTTTCCTGCACCAACACAAGTGCGAAAAGTGGTTTTTCAACACTAACACAAGTGCGAAAAGTGGTTTTTCAACACTATCACAAGTGCAAAAAGTGTTTTTTCCACACTAATACAAGTGCAAAAGTGGTTTCCTGCACCAACACAAGTGCGAAAAGTGGTTTTTCAACACTAACACAAGTGCGAAAAGTGGTTTTTCAACACTAACACAAGTGCGAAAAGTGGTTTTTCAACACTATCACAAGTGCAAAAAGTGTTTTTTCCACACTAATACAAGTGCAAAAGTGGTTGCCTGCACCAACACAAGTGCGAAAAGTGGTTTTTCAACACTAACACAAGTGCGAAAAGTGGTTTTTCAACACTAACACAAGTGCGAAAAGTGGTTTTTCCACACTAATACAAGTGCAAAAGTGGTTTCCTGCAACAACACAAGTGCGAAAAGTGGTTTTTCAACACTAACACAAGTGCGAAAAGTGGTTTTTCAACACTATCACAAGTGCAAAAAGTGTTTTTACCACACTAATACAAGTGCAAAAGTGGTTTCCTGCACCAACACAAGTGCGAAAAGTGGTTTTTCAACACTAACACAAGTGCGAAAAGTGGTTTTTCAACACTATCACAAGTGCAAAAAGTGTTTTTCCACACTAATACAAGTGCAAAAGTGGTTTCCTGCACCAACACAAGTGCGAAAAGTGGTTTTTCAACACTAACACAAGTGCGAAAAGTGGTTTTTCAACACTAACACAAGTGCGAAAAGTGGTTTTTCAACACTATCACAAGTGCAAAAAGTGTTTTTACCACACTAATACAAGTGCAAAAGTGGTTTCCTGCACCAACACAAGTGCGAAAAGTGGTTTTTCAACACTAACACAAGTGCAAAAAGTGGTTTTTCAACACTAACACAAGTGCGAAAGTGGTTTTTAAACACTATCACAAGTGCAAAAAGTGTTTTTTCCACACTAATACAAGTGCAAAAGTGGTTTCCTGCACCAACACAAGTGTGAAAAGTGGTTTTTCAACACTAACACAAGTGCGAAAAGTGGTTTTTCAACACTATCACAAGTGCAAAAAGTGTTTTTTCCACACTAATACAAGTGCAAAAGTGGTTTCCTGCACCAACACCAGTGCGAAAAGTGGTTTTTCAACACTAACACATGTGCAAAAAGTGGTTTTTCAACACTAACACAAGTGCGAAAAGTGGTTTTTCAACACTATCACAAGTGCAAAAAGTGTTTTTTCCACACTAATACAAGTGCAAAGTGGTTTCCTGCACCAACACAAGTGCGAAAAGTGGTTTTTCAACACTAACACAAGTGCGAAAAGTGATTTTTCAACACTAACACAAGTGCGAAAAGTGGTTTTTCCACACTTATACAAGTGCAAAAGTGGTTTCCTGCACCAACACAAGTGCGAAAAGTGGTTTTTCAACACTAACACAAGTGCGAAAAGTGGTTTTTCAACACTAACACAAGTGCGAAAAGTGGTTTTTCAACACTATCACAAGTGAAAAAAGTGTTTTTTCCACACTAATACAAGTGCAAAAGTGGTTTCCTGCACCAACACAAGTGCGAAAAGTGGTTTTTCAACACTAACACAAGTGCGAAAAGTGGTTTTTCAACACTATCACAAGTGCAAAAAGTGTTTTTTCCACACTAATACAAGTGCAAAAGTGGTTTCCTGCACCAACACAAGTGCAAAAAGTGGTTTTTCAACACTAACACAAGTGCGAAAAGTGGCTTTTCAACACTATCACAAGTGCAAAAAGTGTTTTTTCCACACTAATACAAGTGCAAAAGTGGTTTCCTGCACCAACACAAGTGCGAAAAGTGGTTTTTCAACACTAACACAAGTGCGAAAAGTGGTTTTTCAACACTAACACAAGTGCGAAAAGTGGTTTTTCAACACTATCACAAGTGCAAAAAGTGTTTTTTCCACACTAATACAAGTGCAAAAGTGGTTGCCTGCACCAACACAAGTGCGAAAAGTGGTTTTTCAACACTAACACAAGTGCGAAAAGTGGTTTTTCAACACTAACACAAGTGCGAAAAGTGGTTTTTCCACACTAATACAAGTGCAAAAGTGGTTTCCTGCAACAACACAAGTGCGAAAAGTGGTTTTTCAACACTAACACAAGTGCGAAAAGTGGTTTTTCAACACTATCACAAGTGCAAAAAGTGTTTTTACCACACTAATACAAGTGCAAAAGTGGTTTCCTGCACCAACACAAGTGCGAAAAGTGGTTTTTCAACACTAACACAAGTGCGAAAAGTGGTTTTTCAACACTATCACAAGTGCAAAAAGTGTTTTTCCACACTAATACAAGTGCAAAAGTGGTTTCCTGCACCAACACAAGTGCGAAAAGTGGTTTTTCAACACTAACACAAGTGCGAAAAGTGGTTTTTCAACACTAACACAAGTGCGAAAAGTGGTTTTTCAACACTATCACAAGTGCAAAAAGTGTTTTTACCACACTAATACAAGTGCAAAAGTGGTTTCCTGCACCAACACAAGTGCGAAAAGTGGTTTTTCAACACTAACACAAGTGCAAAAAGTGGTTTTTCAACACTATCACAAGTGCAAAAAGTGTTTTTTCCACACTAATACAAGTGCAAAAGTGGTTTCCTGCACCAACACTAGTGCGAAAAGTGGTTCTTCAACACTAACACAAGTGCGAAAAGTGGTTTTTCAACACTAACACAAGTGCGAAAAGTGTTTTTTCCACACTAATACAAGTGCAAAAGTGGTTTCCTGCACCAACACAAGTGCGAAAAGTGGTTTTTCAACACTAACACAAGTGCGAAAAGTGGTTTTTCAACAGTATCACAAGTGCAAAAAGTGTTTTTTCCACACTAATACAAGTGCAAAAGTGGTTTCCTGCACCAACACAAGTGCGAAAAGTGGTTTTTCAACACTAACACAAGTGCGAAAAGTGGTTTTTCAACACT
Source organism: Myxine glutinosa (assembly GCF_964187855.1). NCBI lineage: Eukaryota > Metazoa > Chordata > Myxini > Myxiniformes > Myxinidae > Myxine > Myxine glutinosa. The sequence continues at coordinate 20,636 of NW_027618099.1, read as the reverse complement.
AACACAAGTGCGAAAAGTGGTTTTTCAACACTATCACAAGTGCAAAAAGTGTTTTTTCACACTAATACAAGTGCAAAAGTGGTTTCCTGCACCAACACAAGTGCGAAAAGTGGTTTTTCAACACTAACACAAGTGCGAAAAGTGGTTTTTCAACACTAACACAAGTGCGAAAAGTGGTTTTTCAACACTATCACAAGTGCAAAAAGTGTTTTTACCACACTAATACAAGTGCAAAAGTGGTTTCCTGCACCAACGCAAGTGCGAAAAGTGGTTTTTCAACACTAACACAAGTGCAAAAAGTGGTTTTTCAACACTATCACAAGTGCAAAAAGTGTTTTTTCCACACTAATACAAGTGCAAAAGTGGTTTCCTGCACCAACACTAGTGCGAAAAGTGGTTTTTCAACACTAACACAAGTGCGAAAAGTGGTTTTTCAACACTAACACAAGTGCGAAAAGTGTTTTTTCCACACTAATACAAGTGCAAAAGTGGTTTCCTGCACCAACACAAGTGCGAAAAGTGGTTTTTCAACACGAACACAAGTGCGAAAAGTGGTTTTTCAACAGTATCACAAGTGCAAAAAGTGTTTTTTCCACACTAATACAAGTGCAAAAGTGGTTTCCTGCACCAACACAAGTGCGAAAAGTGGTTTTTCAACACTAACACAAGTGCGAAAAGTGGTTTTTCAACACTAACACAAGTGCGAAAAGTGGTTTTTCAACACTATCACAAGTGCAAAAAGTGTTTTTTCCACACTAATACAAGTGCAAAAGTGGTTTCCTGCACCAACACAAGTGCGAAAAGTGGTTTTTCAACACTAACACAAGTGCGAAAAGTGGTTTTTCAACACTAACACAAGTGCGAAAAGTGGTTTTTCAACACTATCACAAGTGCAAAAAGTGTTTTTTCCACACTAATACAAGTGCAAAAGTGGTTTCCTGCACCAACACAAGTGCGAAAAGTGGTTTTTCAACACTAACACAAGTGCGAAAAGTGGTTTTTCAACACTAACACAAGTGCGAAAAGTGGTTTTTCCACACTAATACAAGTGCAAAAGTGGTTTCCTGCACCAACACAAGTGCGAAAAGTGGTTTTTCAACACTAACACAAGTGCGAAAAGTGGTTTTTCAACACTAACACAAGTGCGAAAAGTGGTTTTTCAACACTATCACAAGTGCAAAAAGTGTTTTTTCCACACTACTACAAGTGCAAAAGTGGTTTCCTGCACCAACACAAGTGCGAAAAGTGGTTTTTCAACACTAACACAAGTGCGAAAAGTGGTTTTTCAACACTATCACAAGTGCAAGAAGTGTTTTTTCCACACTAATACAAGTGCAAAGTGGTTTCCTGCACCAACACAAGTGCGAAAAGTGGTTTTTCAATACTAACACAAGTGCGAAAAGTGATTTTTCAACACTAACACAAGTGCGAAAAGTGGTTTTTCCACACTTATACAAGTGCAAAAGTGGTTTCCTGCACCAACACAAGTGCGAAAAGTGGTTTTTCAACACTAACACAAGTGCGAAAAGTGGTTTTTCAACACTAACACAAGTGCGAAAAGTGGTTTTTCAACACTATCACAAGTGAAAAAAGTGTTTTTTCCACACTAATACAAGTGCAAAAGTGGTTTCCTGCACCAACACAAGTGCGAAAAGTGGTTTTTCAACACTAACACAAGTGCGAAAAGTGGTTTTTCAACACTATCACAAGTGCAAAAAGTGTTTTTTCCACACTAATACAAGTGCAAAAGTGGTTTCCTGCACCAACACAAGTGCGAAAAGTGGTTTTTCAACACTAACACAAGTGCGAAAAGTGGTTTTTCAACACTAACACAAGTGCGAAAAGTGGTTTTTCAACACTATCACAAGTGCAAAAAGTGTTTTTTCCACACTAATACAAGTGCAAAAGTGGTTGCCTGCACCAACACAAGTGCGAAAAGTGGTTTTTCAACACTAACACAAGTGCGAAAAGTGGTTTTTCAACACTAACACAAGTGCGAAAAGTGGTTTTTCCACACTAATACAAGTGCAAAAGTGGTTTCCTGCAACAACACAAGTGCGAAAAGTGGTTTTTCAACACTAACACAAGTGCGAAAAGTGGTTTTTCAACACTATCACAAGTGCAAAAAGTGTTTTTACCACACTAATACAAGTGCAAAAGTGGTTTCCTGCACCAACACAAGTGCGAAAAGTGGTTTTTCAACACTAACACAAGTGCGAAAAGTGGTTTTTCAACACTATCACAAGTGCAAAAAGTGTTTTTCCACACTAATACAAGTGCAAAAGTGGTTTCCTGCACCAACACAAGTGCGAAAAGTGGTTTTTCAACACTAACACAAGTGCGAAAAGTGGTTTTTCAACACTAACACAAGTGCGAAAAGTGGTTTTTCAACACTATCACAAGTGCAAAAAGTGTTTTTACCACACTAATACAAGTGCAAAAGTGGTTTCCTGCACCAACACAAGTGCGAAAAGTGGTTTTTCAACACTAACACAAGTGCAAAAAGTGGTTTTTCAACACTAACACAAGTGCGAAAGTGGTTTTTAAACACTATCACAAGTGCAAAAAGTGTTTTTTCCACACTAATACAAGTGCAAAAGTGGTTTCCTGCACCAACACAAGTGCGAAAAGTGGTTTTTCAACACTAACACAAGTGCGAAAAGTGGTTTTTCAACACTATCACAAGTGCAAAAAGTGTTTTTTCCACACTAATACAAGTGCAAAAGTGGTTTCCTGCACCAACACCAGTGCGAAAAGTGGTTTTTCAACACTAACACATGTGCAAAAAGTGGTTTTTCAACACTAACACAAGTGCGAAAAGTGGTTTTTCAACACTATCACAAGTGCAAAAAGTGTTTTTTCCACACTAATACAAGTGCAAAGTGGTTTCCTGCACCAACACAAGTGCGAAAAGTGGTTTTTCAACACTAACACAAGTGCGAAAAGTGATTTTTCAACACTAACACAAGTGCGAAAAGTGGTTTTTCCACACTTATACAAGTGCAAAAGTGGTTTCCTGCACCAACACAAGTGCGAAAAGTGGTTTTTCAACACTAACACAAGTGCGAAAAGTGGTTTTTCAACACTAACACAAGTGCGAAAAGTGGTTTTTCAACACTATCACAAGTGAAAAAAGTGTTTTTTCCACACTAATACAAGTGCAAAAGTGGTTTCCTGCACCAACACAAGTGCGAAAAGTGGTTTTTCAACACTAACACAAGTGCGAAAAGTGGTTTTTCAACACTATCACAAGTGCAAAAAGTGTTTTTTCCACACTAATACAAGTGCAAAAGTGGTTTCCTGCACCAACACAAGTGCAAAAAGTGGTTTTTCAACACTAACACAAGTGCGAAAAGTGGCTTTTCAACACTATCACAAGTGCAAAAAGTGTTTTTTCCACACTAATACAAGTGCAAAAGTGGTTTCCTGCACCAACACAAGTGCGAAAAGTGGTTTTTCAACACTAACACAAGTGCGAAAAGTGGTTTTTCAACACTAACACAAGTGCGAAAAGTGGTTTTTCAACACTATCACAAGTGCAAAAAGTGTTTTTTCCACACTAATACAAGTGCAAAAGTGGTTGCCTGCACCAACACAAGTGCGAAAAGTGGTTTTTCAACACTAACACAAGTGCGAAAAGTGGTTTTTCAACACTAACACAAGTGCGAAAAGTGGTTTTTCCACACTAATACAAGTGCAAAAGTGGTTTCCTGCAACAACACAAGTGCGAAAAGTGGTTTTTCAACACTAACACAAGTGCGAAAAGTGGTTTTTCAACACTATCACAAGTGCAAAAAGTGTTTTTACCACACTAATACAAGTGCAAAAGTGGTTTCCTGCACCAACACAAGTGCGAAAAGTGGTTTTTCAACACTAACACAAGTGCGAAAAGTGGTTTTTCAACACTATCACAAGTGCAAAAAGTGTTTTTCCACACTAATACAAGTGCAAAAGTGGTTTCCTGCACCAACACAAGTGCGAAAAGTGGTTTTTCAACACTAACACAAGTGCGAAAAGTGGTTTTTCAACACTAACACAAGTGCGAAAAGTGGTTTTTCAACACTATCACAAGTGCAAAAAGTGTTTTTACCACACTAATACAAGTGCAAAAGTGGTTTCCTGCACCAACACAAGTGCGAAAAGTGGTTTTTCAACACTAACACAAGTGCAAAAAGTGGTTTTTCAACACTATCACAAGTGCAAAAAGTGTTTTTTCCACACTAATACAAGTGCAAAAGTGGTTTCCTGCACCAACACTAGTGCGAAAAGTGGTTCTTCAACACTAACACAAGTGCGAAAAGTGGTTTTTCAACACTAACACAAGTGCGAAAAGTGTTTTTTCCACACTAATACAAGTGCAAAAGTGGTTTCCTGCACCAACACAAGTGCGAAAAGTGGTTTTTCAACACTAACACAAGTGCGAAAAGTGGTTTTTCAACAGTATCACAAGTGCAAAAAGTGTTTTTTCCACACTAATACAAGTGCAAAAGTGGTTTCCTGCACCAACACAAGTGCGAAAAGTGGTTTTTCAACACTAACACAAGTGCGAAAAGTGGTTTTTCAACACTAACACAAGTGCGAAAAGTGGTTTTTCAACACTATCACAAGTGCAAAAAGTGTTTTTTCCACACTAATACAAGTGCAAAAGTGGTTTCCTGCACCAACACAAGTGCGAAAAGTGGTTTTTCAACACTAACACACGTGCGAAAAGTGGTTTTTCAACACTAACACAAGTGCGAAAAGTGGTTTTTCAACACTATCACAAGTGCAAAAAGTGTTTTTTCCACACTAATACAAGTGCAAAAGTGGTTTCCTGCACCAACACAAGTGCGAAAAGTGGTTTTTCAACACTAACACAAGTGCGAAAAGTGGTTTTTCAACACTAACACAAGTGCGAAAAGTGGTTTTTCCACACTAATACAAGTGCAAAAGTGGTTTCCTGCACCAACACAAGTGCGAAAAGTGGTTTTTCAACACTAACACAAGTGCGAAAAGTGGTTTTTCAACACTAACACAAGTGCGAAAAGTGGTTTTTCAACACTATCACAAGTGCAAAAAGTGTTTTTTCCACACTACTACAAGTGCAAAAGTGGTTTCCTGCACCAACACAAGTGCGAAAAGTGGTTTTTCAACACTAACACAAGTGCGAAAAGTGGTTTTTCAACACTATCACAAGTGCAAGAAGTGTTTTTTCCACACTAATACAAGTGCAAAGTGGTTTCCTGCACCAACACAAGTGCGAAAAGTGGTTTTTCAATACTAACACAAGTGCGAAAAGTGATTTTTCAACACTAACACAAGTGCGAAAAGTGGTTTTTCCACACTTATACAAGTGCAAAAGTGGTTTCCTGCAACAACACAAGTGCGAAAAGTGGTTTTTCAACACTAACACAAGTGCGAAAAGTGGTTTTTCAACACTAACACAAGTGCGAAAAGTGGTTTTTCAACACTATCACAAGTGCAAAAAGTGTTTTTTCCACACTAATACAAGTGCAAAAGTGGTTTCCTGCACCAACACAAGTGCGAAAAGTGGTTTTTCAACACTAACACAAGTGCGAAAAGTGGTTTTTCAACACTAACACAAGTGCGAAAAGTGGTTTTTCAACACTATCACAAGTGCAAAAAGTGTTTTTTCCACACTAATACAAGTGCAAAAGTGGTTTCCTGCACCAACACAAGTGCAAAAAGTGGTTTTTCAACACTAACACAAGTGCGAAAAGTGGTTTTTCAACACTAACACAAGTGCGAAAAGTGGTTTTTCAACACTATCACAAGTGCAAAAAGTGTTTTTTCCACACTAATACAAGTGCAAAAGTGGTTTCCTGCACCAACACAAGTGCGAAAAGTGGTTTTTCAACACTAACACAAGTGCGAAAAGTGATTTTTCAACACTAATACAAGTGCAAAAGTGGTTTCCTGCACCAACACAAGTGCGAAAAGTGATTTTTCAACACTATCACAAGTACAAAAAGTGTTTTTTCCACACTAATACAAGTGCAAAAGTGGTTTCCTGCACCAACACAAGTGCGAAAAGTGGTTTTTCAACACTAACACAAGTGCGAAAAGTGGTTTTTCAACACTAACACAAGTGCGAAAAGTGGTTTTTCAACACTATCACAAGTGCAAAAAGTGTTTTTTCCACACTAATACAAGTGCAAAAGTGGTTTCCTGCACCAACACAAGTGCGAAAAGTGGTTTTTCAACACTAACACAAGTGCGAAAAGTGGTTTTTCAACACTAATTCAAGTGCGAAAAGTGGTTTTTCCACACTAATACAAGTGCAAAAGTGGCTTCCTGCACCAACACAAGTGCGAAAAGTGGTTTTTCAACACTAACACAAGTGCGAAAAGTGGTTTTTCAACACTATCACAAGTGCAAAAAGTGTTTTTACCACACTAATACAAGTGCAAAAGTGGTTTCCTGCACCAACACAAGTGCGAAAAGTGGTTTTTCAACACTATCACAAGTGCGAAAAGTGGTTTTTCAACACTATCACAAGTGCAAAAAGTGTTTTTTCCACACTAATACAAGTGCAAAAGTGGTTTCCTGCACCAACACAAGTGCGAAAAGTGGTTTTTCAACACTAACACAAGTGCGAAAAGTGGTTTTTCAACACTAACACAAGTGCGAAAAGTGGTTTTTCAACACTATCACAAGTGCAAAAAGTGTGTTTTCCACACTAATACAAGTGCAAAAGTGGTTTCCTGCACCAACACAAGTGCGAAAAGTGGTTTTTCAACACTAACACAAGTGCGAAAAGTGGTTTTTCAACACTATCACAAGTGCAAAAAGTGTGTTTTCCACACTAATACAAGTGCAAAAGTGGTTTCCTGCACCAACACAAGTGCGAAAAGTGGTTTTTCAACACTAACACAAGTGCGAAAAGTGGTTTTTCAACACTAACACAAGTGCGAAAAGTGGTTTTTCCACACTAATACAAGTGCAAAAGTGGTTTCCTGCACCAACACAAGTGCGAAAAGTGGTTTTTCAACAATAACACAAGTGCGAAAAGTGGTTTTTCAACACTAACACAAGTGCGAAAAGTGGTTTTTCCACACTAATGCAAGTGCAAAAGTGGTTTCCTGCACCAACACAAGTGCGAAAAGTGGTTTTTCAACACTAACACAAGTGCGAAAAGTGGTTTTTCAACACTATCACAAGTGCAAAAAGTGTTTTTTCCACACTAATACAAGTGCAAAAATGGTTTCCTGCACCAACACAAGTGCGAAAAGTGGTTTTTCAACACTAACACAAGTGCGAAAAGTGGTTTTTCAACACTAACACAAGTGCGAAAAGTGGTTTTTCAACACTATCTCAAGTGCAAAAAGTGTTTTTTCCACACTAATACAAGTGCAAAAGTGGTTTCCTGCACCAACACAAGTGCGAAAAGTGGTTTTTCAACACTAACACAAGTGCGAAAAGTGGTTTTTCAACACTATCACAAGTGCAAAAAGTGTTTTTTCCACACTAATACAAGTGCAAAAGTGGTTTCCTGCACCAACACCAGTGCGAAAAGTGGTTTTTCAACACTAACACATGTGCAAAAAGTGGTTTTTCAACACTAACACAAGTGCGAAAAGTGGTTTTTCAACACTATCACAAGTGCAAAAAGTGTTTTTTCCACACTAATACAAGTGCAAAGTGGTTTCCTGCACCAACACAAGTGCGAAAAGTGGTTTTTCAACACTAACACAAGTGCGAAAAGTGATTTTTCAACACTAACACAAGTGCGAAAAGTGGTTTTTCCACACTTATACAAGTGCAAAAGTGGTTTCCTGCACCAACACAAGTGCGAAAAGTGGTTTTTCAACACTAACACAAGTGCGAAAAGTGGTTTTTCAACACTAACACAAGTGCGAAAAGTGGTTTTTCAACACTATCACAAGTGAAAAAAGTGTTTTTTCCACACTAATACAAGTGCAAAAGTGGTTTCCTGCACCAACACAAGTGCGAAAAGTGGTTTTTCAACACTAACACAAGTGCGAAAAGTGGTTTTTCAACACTATCACAAGTGCAAAAAGTGTTTTTTCCACACTAATACAAGTGCAAAAGTGGTTTCCTGCACCAACACAAGTGCAAAAAGTGGTTTTTCAACACTAACACAAGTGCGAAAAGTGGTTTTTCAACACTATCACAAGTGCAAAAAGTGTGTTTTCCACACTAATACAAGTGCAAAAGTGGTTTCCTGCACCAACACAAGTGCGAAAAATGGTTTTTCAACACTAACACAAGTGCGAAAAGTGGTTTTTCAACACTAACACAAGTGCGAAAAGTGGTTTTTCCACACTAATACAAGTGCAAAAGTGGTTTCCTGCACCAACACAAGTGCGAAAAGTGGTTTTTCAACAATAACACAAGTGCGAAAAGTGGTTTTTCAACACTAACACAAGTGCGAAAAGTGGTTTTTCCACACTAATGCAAGTGCAAAAGTGGTTTCCTGCACCAACACAAGTGCGAAAAGTGGTTTTTCAACACTAACACAAGTGCGAAAAGTGGTTTTTCAACACTATCACAAGTGCAAAAAGTGTTTTTTCCACACTAATACAAGTGCAAAAGTGGTTTCCTGCACCAACACAAGTGCGAAAAGTGGTTTTTCAACACTAACACAAGTGCGAAAAGTGGTTTTTCAACACTAACACAAGTGCGAAAAGTGGTTTTTCAACACTATCTCAAGTGCAAAAAGTGTTTTTTCCACACTAATACAAGTGCAAAAGTGGTTTCCTGCACCAACACAAGTGCGAAAAGTGGTTTTTCAACACTAACACAAGTGCGAAAAGTGGTTTTTCAACACTATCACAAGTGCAAAAAGTGTTTTTTCCACACTAATACAAGTGCAAAAGTGGTTTCCTGCACCAACACCAGTGCGAAAAGTGGTTTTTCAACACTAACACATGTGCAAAAAGTGGTTTTTCAACACTAACACAAGTGCGAAAAGTGGTTTTTCAACACTATCACAAGTGCAAAAAGTGTTTTTTCCACACTAATACAAGTGCAAAAGTGGTTTCCTGCACCAACACAAGTGCGAAAAGTGGTTTTTCAACACTAACACAAGTGCGAAAAGTGGTTTTTCAACACTAACACAAGTGCGAAAAGTGGTTTTTCCACACTAATACAAGTGCAAAAGTGGTTTCCTGCACCAACACAAGTGCGAAAAGTGGTTTTTCAACACTAACACAAGTGCGAAAAGTGGTTTTTCAACACTAACACAAGTGCGAAAAGTGGTTTTTCAACACTATCACAAGTGCAAAAAGTGTTTTTTCCACACTACTACAAGTGCAAAAGTGGTTTCCTGCACCAACACAAGTGCGAAAAGTGGTTTTTCAACACTAACACAAGTGCGAAAAGTGGTTTTTCAACACTATCACAAGTGCAAGAAGTGTTTTTTCCACACTAATACAAGTGCAAAGTGGTTTCCTGCACCAACACAAGTGCGAAAAGTGGTTTTTCAATACTAACACAAGTGCGAAAAGTGATTTTTCAACACTAACACAAGTGCGAAAAGTGGTTTTTCCACACTTATACAAGTGCAAAAGTGGTTTCCTGCAACAACACAAGTGCAAAAAGTGGTTTTTCAACACTAACACAAGTGCGAAAAGTGGTTTTTCAACACTAACACAAGTGCGAAAAGTGGTTTTTCAACACTATCACAAGTGCAAAAAGTGTTTTTTCCACACTAATACAAGTGCAAAAGTGGTTTCCTGCACCAACACAAGTGCGAAAAGTGGTTTTTCAACACTAACACAAGTGCGAAAAGTGGTTTTTCAACACTAACACAAGTGCGAAAAGTGGTTTTTCAACACTATCACAAGTGCAAAAAGTGTTTTTTCCACACTAATACAAGTGCAAAAGTGGTTTCCTGCACCAACACAAGTGCGAAAAGTGGTTTTTCAACACTAACACAAGTGCGAAAAGTGGTTTTTCAACACTAACACAAGTGCGAAAAGTGGTTTTTCAACATTATCACAAGTGCAAAAAGTGTTTTTTCCACACTAATACAAGTGCAAAAGTGGTTTCCTGCACCAACACAAGTGCGAAAAGTGGTTTTTCAACACTAACACAAGTGCGAAAAGTGATTTTTCAACACTAATACAAGTGCAAAAGTGGTTTCCTGCACCAACACAAGTGCGAAAAGTGATTTTTCAACACTATCACAAGTACAAAAAGTGTTTTTTCCACACTAATACAAGTGCAAAAGTGGTTTCCTGCACCAACACAAGTGCGAAAAGTGGTTTTTCAACACTAACACAAGTGCGAAAAGTGGTTTTTCAACACTAACACAAGTGCGAAAAGTGGTTTTTCAACACTATCACAAGTGCAAAAAGTGTTTTTTCCACACTAATACAAGTGCAAAAGTGGTTTCCTGCACCAACACAAGTGCGAAAAGTGGTTTTTCAACACTAACACAAGTGCGAAAAGTGGTTTTTCAACACTAATTCAAGTGCGAAAAGTGGTTTTTCCACACTAATACAAGTGCAAAAGTGGCTTCCTGCACCAACACAAGTGCGAAAAGTGGTTTTTCAACACTAACACAAGTGCGAAAAGTGGTTTTTCAACACTATCACAAGTGCAAAAAGTGTTTTTACCACACTAATACAAGTGCAAAAGTGGTTTCCTGCACCAACACAAGTGCGAAAAGTGGTTTTTCAACACTATCACAAGTGCGAAAAGTGGTTTTTCAACACTATCACAAGTGCAAAAAGTGTTTTTTCCACACTAATACAAGTGCAAAAGTGGTTTCCTGCACCAACACAAGTGCGAAAAGTGGTTTTTCAACACTAACACAAGTGCGAAAAGTGGTTTTTCAACACTAACACAAGTGCGAAAAGTGGTTTTTCAACACTATCACAAGTGCAAAAAGTGTGTTTTCCACACTAATACAAGTGCAAAAGTGGTTTCCTGCACCAACACAAGTGCGAAAAGTGGTTTTTCAACACTAACACAAGTGCGAAAAGTGGTTTTTCAACACTAACACAAGTGCGAAAAGTGGTTTTTCCACACTAATACAAGTGCAAAAGTGGTTTCCTGCACCAACACAAGTGCGAAAAGTGGTTTTTCAACAATAACACAAGTGCGAAAAGTGGTTTTTCAACACTAACACAAGTGCGAAAAGTGGTTTTTCCACACTAATGCAAGTGCAAAAGTGGTTTCCTGCACCAACACAAGTGCGAAAAGTGGTTTTTCAACACTAACACAAGTGCGAAAAGTGGTTTTTCAACACTATCACAAGTGCAAAAAGTGTTTTTTCCACACTAATACAAGTGCAAAAATGGTTTCCTGCACCAACACAAGTGCGAAAAGTGGTTTTTCAACACTAACACAAGTGCGAAAAGTGGTTTTTCAACACTAACACAAGTGCGAAAAGTGGTTTTTCAACACTATCTCAAGTGCAAAAAGTGTTTTTTCCACACTAATACAAGTGCAAAAGTGGTTTCCTGCACCAACACAAGTGCGAAAAGTGGTTTTTCAACACTAACACAAGTGCGAAAAGTGGTTTTTCAACACTATCACAAGTGCAAAAAGTGTTTTTTCCACACTAATACAAGTGCAAAAGTGGTTTCCTGCACCAACACCAGTGCGAAAAGTGGTTTTTCAACACTAACACATGTGCAAAAAGTGGTTTTTCAACACTAACACAAGTGCGAAAAGTGGTTTTTCAACACTATCACAAGTGCAAAAAGTGTTTTTTCCACACTAATACAAGTGCAAAGTGGTTTCCTGCACCAACACAAGTGCGAAAAGTGGTTTTTCAACACTAACACAAGTGCGAAAAGTGATTTTTCAACACTAACACAAGTGCGAAAAGTGGTTTTTCCACACTTATACAAGTGCAAAAGTGGTTTCCTGCACCAACACAAGTGCGAAAAGTGGTTTTTCAACACTAACACAAGTGCGAAAAGTGGTTTTTCAACACTAACACAAGTGCGAAAAGTGGTTTTTTCAACACTATCACAAGTGAAAAAAGTGTTTTTTCCACACTAATACAAGTGCAAAAGTGGTTTCCTGCACCAACACAAGTGCGAAAAGTGGTTTTTCAACACTAACACAAGTGCGAAAAGTGGTTTTTCAACACTATCACAAGTGCAAAAAGTGTTTTTTCCACACTAATACAAGTGCAAAAGTGGTTTCCTGCACCAACACAAGTGCAAAAAGTGGTTTTTCAACACTAACACAAGTGCGAAAAGTGGTTTTTCAACACTATCACAAGTGCAAAAAGTGTGTTTTCCACACTAATACAAGTGCAAAAGTGGTTTCCTGCACCAACACAAGTGCGAAAAGTGGTTTTTTCAACACTAACACAAGTGCGAAAAGTGGTTTTTCAACACTAACACAAGTGCGAAAAGTGGTTTTTCCACACTAATACAAGTGCAAAAGTGGTTTCCTGCACCAACACAAGTGCGAAAAGTGGTTTTTCAACAATAACACAAGTGCGAAAAGTGGTTTTTCAACACTAACACAAGTGCGAAAAGTGGTTTTTCCACACTAATGCAAGTGCAAAAGTGGTTTCCTGCACCAACACAAGTGCGAAAAGTGGTTTTTCAACACTAACACAAGTGCGAAAAGTGGTTTTTCAACACTATCACAAGTGCAAAAAGTGTTTTTTCCACACTAATACAAGTGCAAAAGTGGTTTCCTGCACCAACACAAGTGCGAAAAGTGGTTTTTCAACACTAACACAAGTGCGAAAAGTGGTTTTTCAACACTAACACAAGTGCGAAAAGTGGTTTTTCAACACTATCTCAAGTGCAAAAAGTGTTTTTTCCACACTAATACAAGTGCAAAAGTGGTTTCCTGCACCAACACAAGTGCGAAAAGTGGTTTTTCAACACTAACACAAGTGCGAAAAGTGGTTTTTCAACACTATCACAAGTGCAAAAAGTGTTTTTTCCACACTAATACAAGTGCAAAAGTGGTTTCCTGCACCAACACCAGTGCGAAAAGTGGTTTTTCAACACTAACACATGTGCAAAAAGTGGTTTTTCAACACTAACACAAGTGCGAAAAGTGGTTTTTCAACACTATCACAAGTGCAAAAAGTGTTTTTTCCACACTAATACAAGTGCAAAGTGGTTTCCTGCACCAACACAAGTGCGAAAAGTGGTTTTTCAACACTAACACAAGTGCGAAAAGTGATTTTTCAACACTAACACAAGTGCGAAAAGTGGTTTTTCCACACTTATACAAGTGCAAAAGTGGTTTCCTGCACCAACACAAGTGCGAAAAGTGGTTTTTCAACACTAACACAAGTGCGAAAAGTGGTTTTTCAACACTAACACAAGTGCGAAAAGTGGTTTTTCAACACTATCACAAGTGAAAAAAGTGTTTTTTCCACACTAATACAAGTGCAAAAGTGGTTTCCTGCACCAACACAAGTGCGAAAAGTGGTTTTTCAACACTAACACAAGTGCGAAAAGTGGTTTTTCAACACTATCACAAGTGCAAAAAGTGTTTTTTCCACACTAATACAAGTGCAAAAGTGGTTTCCTGCACCAACACAAGTGCAAAAAGTGGTTTTTCAACACTAACACAAGTGCGAAAAGTGGCTTTTCAACACTATCACAAGTGCAAAAAGTGTTTTTTCCACACTAATACAAGTGCAAAAGTGGTTTCCTGCACCAACACAAGTGCGAAAAGTGGTTTTTCAACACTAACACAAGTGCGAAAAGTGGTTTTTCAACACTAACACAAGTGCGAAAAGTGGTTTTTCAACACTATCACAAGTGCAAAAAGTGTTTTTTCCACACTAATACAAGTGCAAAAGTGGTTGCCTGCACCAACACAAGTGCGAAAAGTGGTTTTTCAACACTAACACAAGTGCGAAAAGTGGTTTTTCAACACTAACACAAGTGCGAAAAGTGGTTTTTCCACACTAATACAAGTGCAAAAGTGGTTTCCTGCAACAACACAACTGCGAAAAGTGGTTTTTCAACACTAACACAAGTGCGAAAAGTGGTTTTTCAACACTATCACAAGTGCAAAAAGTGTTTTTACCACACTAATACAAGTGCAAAAGTGGTTTCCTGCACCAACACAAGTGCGAAAAGTGGTTTTTCAACACTAACACAAGTGCGAAAAGTGGTTTTTCAACACTATCACAAGTGCAAAAAGTGTTTTTCCACACTAATACAAGTGCAAAAGTGGTTTCCTGCACCAACACAAGTGCGAAAAGTGGTTTTTCAACACTAACACAAGTGCGAAAAGTGGTTTTTCAACACTAACACAAGTGCGAAAAGTGGTTTTTCAACACTATCACAAGTGCAAAAAGTGTTTTTACCACACTAATACAAGTGCAAAAGTGGTTTCCTGCACCAACGCAAGTGCGAAAAGTGGTTTTTCAACACTAACACAAGTGCAAAAAGTGGTTTTTCAACACTATCACAAGTGCAAAAAGTGTTTTTTCCACACTAATACAAGTGCAAAAGTGGTTTCCTGCACCAACACTAGTGCGAAAAGTGGTTTTTCAACACTAACACAAGTGCGAAAAGTGGTTTTTCAACACTAACACAAGTGCGAAAAGTGTTTTTTCCACACTAATACAAGTGCAAAAGTGGTTTCCTGCACCAACACAAGTGCGAAAAGTGGTTTTTCAACACGAACACAAGTGCGAAAAGTGGTTTTTCAACAGTATCACAAGTGCAAAAAGTGTTTTTTCCACACTAATACAAGTGCAAAAGTGGTTTCCTGCACCAACACAAGTGCGAAAAGTGGTTTTTCAACACTAACACAAGTGCGAAAAGTGGTTTTTCAACACTAACACAAGTGCGAAAAGTGGTTTTTCAACACTATCACAAGTGCAAAAAGTGTTTTTTCCACACTAATACAAGTGCAAAAGTGGTTTCCTGCACCAACACAAGTGCGAAAAGTGGTTTTTCAACACTAACACAAGTGCGAAAAGTGGTTTTTCAACACTAACACAAGTGCGAAAAGTGGTTTTTCAACACTATCACAAGTGCAAAAAGTGTTTTTTCCACACTAATACAAGTGCAAAAGTGGTTTCCTGCACCAACACAAGTGCGAAAAGTGGTTTTTCAACACTAACACAAGTGCGAAAAGTGGTTTTTCAACACTAACACAAGTGCGAAAAGTGGTTTTTCCACACTAATACAAGTGCAAAAGTGGTTTCCTGCACCAACACAAGTGCGAAAAGTGGTTTTTCAACACTAACACAAGTGCGAAAAGTGGTTTTTCAACACTAACACAAGTGCGAAAAGTGGTTTTTCAACACTATCACAAGTGCAAAAAGTGTTTTTTCCACACTACTACAAGTGCAAAAGTGGTTTCCTGCACCAACACAAGTGCGAAAAGTGGTTTTTCAACACTAACACAAGTGCGAAAAGTGGTTTTTCAACACTATCACAAGTGCAAGAAGTGTTTTTTCCACACTTATACAAGTGCAAAAGTGGTTTCCTGCACCAACACAAGTGCGAAAAGTGGTTTTTCAACACTAACACAAGTGCGAAAAGTGGTTTTTCAACACTAACACAAGTGCGAAAAGTGGTTTTTCAACACTATCACAAGTGAAAAAAGTGTTTTTTCCACACTAATACAAGTGCAAAAGTGGTTTCCTGCACCAACACAAGTGCGAAAAGTGGTTTTTCAACACTAACACAAGTGCGAAAAGTGGTTTTTCAACACTATCACAAGTGCAAAAAGTGTTTTTTCCACACTAATACAAGTGCAAAAGTGGTTTCCTGCACCAACACAAGTGCGAAAAGTGGTTTTTCAACACTAACACAAGTGCGAAAAGTGGTTTTTCAACACTAACACAAGTGCGAAAAGTGGTTTTTCAACACTATCACAAGTGCAAAAAGTGTTTTTTCCACACTAATACAAGTGCAAAAGTGGTTGCCTGCACCAACACAAGTGCGAAAAGTGGTTTTTCAACACTAACACAAGTGCGAAAAGTGGTTTTTCAACACTAACACAAGTGCGAAAAGTGGTTTTTCCACACTAATACAAGTGCAAAAGTGGTTTCCTGCAACAACACAAGTGCGAAAAGTGGTTTTTCAACACTAACACAAGTGCGAAAAGTGGTTTTTCAACACTATCACAAGTGCAAAAAGTGTTTTTACCACACTAATACAAGTGCAAAAGTGGTTTCCTGCACCAACACAAGTGCGAAAAGTGGTTTTTCAACACTAACACAAGTGCGAAAAGTGGTTTTTCAACACTATCACAAGTGCAAAAAGTGTTTTTCCACACTAATACAAGTGCAAAAGTGGTTTCCTGCACCAACACAAGTGCGAAAAGTGGTTTTTCAACACTAACACAAGTGCGAAAAGTGGTTTTTCAACACTAACACAAGTGCGAAAAGTGGTTTTTCAACACTATCACAAGTGCAAAAAGTGTTTTTACCACACTAATACAAGTGCAAAAGTGGTTTCCTGCACCAACACAAGTGCGAAAAGTGGTTTTTCAACACTAACACAAGTGCAAAAAGTGGTTTTTCAACACTAACACAAGTGCGAAAGTGGTTTTTAAACACTATCACAAGTGCAAAAAGTGTTTTTTCCACACTAATACAAGTGCAAAAGTGGTTTCCTGCACCAACACAAGTGCGAAAAGTGGTTTTTCAACACTAACACAAGTGCGAAAAGTGGTTTTTCAACACTATCACAAGTGCAAAAAGTGTTTTTTCCACACTAATACAAGTGCAAAAGTGGTTTCCTGCACCAACACCAGTGCGAAAAGTGGTTTTTCAACACTAACACATGTGCAAAAAGTGGTTTTTCAACACTAACACAAGTGCGAAAAGTGGTTTTTCAACACTATCACAAGTGCAAAAAGTGTTTTTTCCACACTAATACAAGTGCAAAGTGGTTTCCTGCACCAACACAAGTGCGAAAAGTGGTTTTTCAACACTAACACAAGTGCGAAAAGTGATTTTTCAACACTAACACAAGTGCGAAAAGTGGTTTTTCCACACTTATACAAGTGCAAAAGTGGTTTCCTGCACCAACACAAGTGCGAAAAGTGGTTTTTCAACACTAACACAAGTGCGAAAAGTGGTTTTTCAACACTAACACAAGTGCGAAAAGTGGTTTTCAACACTATCACAAGTGAAAAAAGTGTTTTTTCCACACTAATACAAGTGCAAAAGTGGTTTCCTGCACCAACACAAGTGCGAAAAGTGGTTTTTCAACACTAACACAAGTGCGAAAAGTGGTTTTTCAACACTATCACAAGTGCAAAAAGTGTTTTTTCCACACTAATACAAGTGCAAAAGTGGTTTCCTGCACCAACACAAGTGCAAAAGGTGGTTTTTCAACACTAACACAAGTGCGAAAAGTGGCTTTTCAACACTATCACAAGTGCAAAAAGTGTTTTTTCCACACTAATACAAGTGCAAAAGTGGTTTCCTGCACCAACACAAGTGCGAAAAGTGGTTTTTCAACACTAACACAAGTGCGAAAAGTGGTTTTTCAACACTAACACAAGTGCGAAAAGTGGTTTTTCAACACTATCACAAGTGCAAAAAGTGTTTTTTCCACACTAATACAAGTGCAAAAGTGGTTGCCTGCACCAACACAAGTGCGAAAAGTGGTTTTTCAACACTAACACAAGTGCGAAAAGTGGTTTTTCAACACTAACACAAGTGCGAAAAGTGGTTTTTCCACACTAATACAAGTGCAAAAGTGGTTTCCTGCAACAACACAAGTGCGAAAAGTGGTTTTTCAACACTAACACAAGTGCGAAAAGTGGTTTTTCAACACTATCACAAGTGCAAAAAGTGTTTTTACCACACTAATACAAGTGCAAAAGTGGTTTCCTGCACCAACACAAGTGCGAAAAGTGGTTTTTCAACACTAACACAAGTGCGAAAAGTGGTTTTTCAACACTATCACAAGTGCAAAAAGTGTTTTTCCACACTAATACAAGTGCAAAAGTGGTTTCCTGCACCAACACAAGTGCGAAAAGTGGTTTTTCAACACTAACACAAGTGCGAAAAGTGGTTTTTCAACACTAACACAAGTGCGAAAAAGTGGTTTTTCAACACTATCACAAGTGCAAAAAGTGTTTTTACCACACTAATACAAGTGCAAAAGTGGTTTCCTGCACCAACACAAGTGCGAAAAGTGGTTTTTCAACACTAACACAAGTGCAAAAAGTGGTTTTTCAACACTATCACAAGTGCAAAAAGTGGTTTTCCACACTAATACAAGTGCAAAAGTGGTTTCCTGCACCAACACTAGTGCGAAAAGTGGTTTTTCAACACTAACACAAGTGCGAAAAGTGGTTTTTCAACACTAACACAAGTGCGAAAAGTGTTTTTTCCACACTAATACAAGTGCAAAAGTGGTTTCCTGCACCAACACAAGTGCGAAAAGTGGTTTTTCAACACTAACACAAGTGCGAAAAGTGGTTTTTCAACAGTATCACAAGTGCAAAAAGTGTTTTTTTCCACACTAAACAAGTGCAAAAGTGGTTTCCTGCACCAACACAAGTGCGAAAAGTGGTTTTTCAACACTAACACAAGTGCGAAAAGTGGTTTTTCAACACTAACACAAGTGCGAAAAGTGGTTTTTCAACACTATCACAAGTGCAAAAAGTGTTTTTTCCACACTAATACAAGTGCAAAAGTGGTTTCCTGCACCAACACAAGTGCGAAAAGTGGTTTTTCAACACTAACACAAGTGCGAAAAGTGGTTTTTCAACACTAACACAAGTGCGAAAAGTGGTTTTTCAACACTATCACAAGTGCAAAAAGTGTTTTTTCCACACTAATACAAGTGCAAAAGTGGTTTCCTGCACCAACACAAGTGCGAAAAGTGGTTTTTCAACACTAACACAAGTGCGAAAAGTGGTTTTTCAACACTAACACAAGTGCGAAAAGTGGTTTTTCCACACTAATACAAGTGCAAAAGTGGTTTCCTGCACCAACACAAGTGCGAAAAGTGGTTTTTCAACACAAGTGGTTTTTCAACACTAACACAAGTGCGAAAAGTGGTTTTTCAACACTATCACAAGTGCAAAAAGTGTTTTTTCCACACTACTACAAGTGCAAAAGTGGTTTCCTGCACCAACACAAGTGCGAAAAGTGGTTTTTCAACACTAACACAAGTGCGAAAAGTGGTTTTTCAACACTATCACAAGTGCAAGAAGTGTTTTTTCCACACTAATACAAGTGCAAAGTGGTTTCCTGCACCAACACAAGTGCGAAAAGTGGTTTTTCAATACTAACACAAGTGCGAAAAGTGATTTTTCAACACTAACACAAGTGCGAAAAGTGGTTTTTCCACACTTATACAAGTGCAAAAGTGGTTTCCTGCAACAACACAAGTGCGAAAAGTGGTTTTTCAACACTAACACAAGTGCGAAAAGTGGTTTTTCAACACTATCACAAGTGCAAAAAGTGTTTTTTCCACACTAATACAAGTGCAAAAGTGGTTTCCTGCACCAACACCAGTGCGAAAAGTGGTTTTTCAACACTAACACATGTGCAAAAAGTGGTTTTTCAACACTAACACAAGTGCGAAAAGTGGTTTTTCAACACTATCACAAGTGCAAAAAGTGTTTTTTTCCACACTAATACAAGTGCAAAGTGGTTTCCTGCACCAACACAAGTGCGAAAAGTGGTTTTTCAACACTAACACAAGTGCGAAAAGTGATTTTTCAACACTAACACAAGTGCGAAAGTGGTTTTTCCACACTTATACAAGTGCAAAAGTGGTTTCCTGCACCAACACAAGTGCGAAAAGTGGTTTTTCAACACTAACACAAGTGCGAAAAGTGGTTTTTCAACACTAACACAAGTGCGAAAAGTGGTTTTTCAACACTATCACAAGTGAAAAAAGTGTTTTTTCCACACTAATACAAGTGCAAAAGTGGTTTCCTGCACCAACACAAGTGCGAAAAGTGGTTTTTCAACACTAACACAAGTGCGAAAAGTGGTTTTTCAACACTATCACAAGTGCAAAAAGTGTTTTTTCCACACTAATACAAGTGCAAAAGTGGTTTCCTGCACCAACACAAGTGCAAAAAGTGGTTTTTCAACACTAACACAAGTGCGAAAAGTGGCTTTTCAACACTATCACAAGTGCAAAAAGTGTTTTTTCCACACTAATACAAGTGCAAAAGTGGTTTCCTGCACCAACACAAGTGCGAAAAGTGGTTTTTCAACACTAACACAAGTGCGAAAAGTGGTTTTTCAACACTAACACAAGTGCGAAAAGTGGTTTTTCAACACTATCACAAGTGCAAAAAGTGTTTTTTCCACACTAATACAAGTGCAAAAGTGGTTGCCTGCACCAACACAAGTGCGAAAAGTGGTTTTTCAACACTAACACAAGTGCGAAAAGTGGTTTTTCAACACTAACACAAGTGCGAAAAGTGGTTTTTCCACACTAATACAAGTGCAAAAGTGGTTTCCTGCAACAACACAAGTGCGAAAAGTGGTTTTTCAACACTAACACAAGTGCGAAAAGTGGTTTTTCAACACTATCACAAGTGCAAAAAGTGTTTTTACCACACTAATACAAGTGCAAAAGTGGTTTCCTGCACCAACACAAGTGCGAAAAGTGGTTTTTCAACACTAACACAAGTGCGAAAAGTGGTTTTTCAACACTATCACAAGTGCAAAAAGTGTTTTTCCACACTAATACAAGTGCAAAAGTGGTTTCCTGCACCAACACAAGTGC